>NW_015666173.1:65308-94696 GCF_001515625.1 Sinocyclocheilus rhinocerous
CGTCTACCCTCCTGATTTCACCTTGTGTCGGCTCACCCACTCCCCCTTGTGGGCATTCTCAGCTAGGTCGACTCGCTCTCCCTAAATCCATGTACTTCAATTTGTTTTATTTTTTAATTTTCCTTCTGCTTCTTTAGTCATTATTATCATTCACACCATTCTTGTTTTGTTTTGTTCCTTTTTTTATTATTTATTTATTTATTTTTGATCAGGTTTCTCTCCCCCTCTTCTCTCTCACTTTACCAGTCACTTATTTAAATTTAGTTTAAACAGTGTTTGAATTTAAATTTAAAGTTAATTTCTGTATTCTAGCCATTTGTGTTTACCTATAGGTAGCACTCCCTCTAGTGCTTAGTTGGTGAAGCGACGGTTGCCTCTACGGCGGATCACAGTGAGCTGTCACGGGATCCTGACTGGATCACCTTAATCCATCACTAAGCCTAGCCCATAGAATACTAACCCATCCAGCTAGCAAACCCCCAAAATCAGGTTTCTCCTCAATCTTTAAGGTAATTAGCATGCTCCTGCTATCCCAGTAAGGCCAACACACTAGATGTTATGACCCAGCAGCGCCCTCTACTCTGTAGGCCCTGTCAAAACCACTAACAGCAGTGAAAGGCTTAAACCTGCGCTCTCCTCTATCTCTCTCTGTGTTTTGATTTGTTGGTTTGTTTGTTTTTCATTTTGTTCTGTTTTGTTTGCCTAGAGACCGAACCTTTGAGAATCATCAAGGAAGGCTGAGTAATAGATTGACGACCCAAGCTGCCAAAGTCTTTGGACAATCACGCTGTCAACAATCTTTAGTTAGATCCTTTCCTGTGCCCCCACAACAATCAGACACACCTTGCCATTCACGGCCGAGATAACAGGTGTCTGGTCTACACTCCGCTAACCGTTTGTACTCATCAAACAGATCGAACATAGAACATATAAGTACTATAATTGCAGCCTGTTAACGCTGTAAGGACTTGCATTGGCCTTTTCTGCTGTCCCTCTCTCTCTCCTTTTCCTCTCTCTCTCTCTCCCTCTCTCTCTTCACCAGTGAGCCAGCATGTCTCGATCATCCAGCCCTGATGCCCACTGGGATCGACTAGAGTCCTGGCTGAGTGCCATGACTGGTACTCTCTTGTCTGAAGCCGCCGGTGACCTGCAGCACCTGAGCCGGGAACAGCTCGACGATAACCTGAGTGACCTGATGTCACACTATCCTACACAGGACTATAGCCACAAAGATCTCAAAGATCATCAGGTCACTAGCCCACAACCTCCTCGCTCAGGCAAAGCTGGGTGAAACAAGCATCTCCCGCATGGAACAGGAAGCAGCAGCGCTGAAGCTCCAGGCTGAGGAGTCTCAGAGAAACCTGGTGCTTGCTCAAAGTCAACTGGACCAGCTAAAATCGGAGACTCAGCACCAGCACATGACGGCGGATGAAAAGGACCCAGAGCTGCAGGAGGAAGTAGAAAGACTCCAGAAAGCCTTAACTGATCTCCGTGTAGACACAACACGCCGAGAGCAGTGGGAAAAGGACACCAGAGAGGAACTAAGTGAAAAACTTCAGCAAGCCGAGGCTCTCCTGAGGAGAGCAGAGACTGAACTCAAAGAGAGAGATGCTAGGGCCAAGGCCTGCGAAGGCCACCTGCAAAGTTCCCGGGCCGAAGTCAGTGCCCTGGCCCAACAAAGAGACTATTTAAAAGATGAACTTGATACGGTTCACCGAGAGCTTAAATATGCATATAGACTGCAAAGTGACTCTGAAAGGGAAATGCACACCACAGAATTTCCCCTAACCAGCAGATTGATACCTCCTAGTCAAGGGTTTCCAGTTCGAAAGGGGGGTGAGAGCCCACTGCTCAAGACATCACCTGCCAGCATCCCTGAACCCCCAGCAGCAGCAAGGGGGTGGGAGCCTTTTCAAAGGCTGTCTTCCAGTCACGGCGTGTCACCTAAAGAATTGGATAAGCTGGCTAGAAACATTCCCACTTTCACTCCAAACCCTGCAGGAGGCCACGATGTGCACGCCTACTTAAAAGACATTGACTTTCACTTGCAAACTGTTGCCAATGTTACCACACGAGACAGACTCTATCTGCTCCGAATCACCGCTAGCCGTGAGGTGAGGAGCTTTCTAGACCGGCAGCCAGAAACGGTCGAAGTGGATTACCAGCAAATGCAGCAGGCTCTGATTAAGGAGTTCTCTGACCCAGAGTCAGAGCAAGGACTGATTACTGCCATGGACCTTAAACAGGGCAGACAGGAAACCACACAGGCTTACTACAACAGGCTCAGACAGGCCTACTTCGGAGCACGGAACGAGCCAGGAATGGAACAGGATTTCAACTTCAAAATTCTGTTCCTCCGGAACCTGCACCCAACAGTGAGCCACCACTTGGGGGTTCTGGCTTGCCCACGGACTATGTCCACCCAACAGCTGCGAGATTTGGCCCATAAGGCCTATGTTAAACAAAAGACTGCTTCTGAAAAGACAGGAAAAAACCCCACAATCTATCCTGTCACTAATCAGAGTTCTGAACTTGCTCTAGAGGGCGCCGAGCCAAGCCACACTGACAAACCTGTCAACACAATGTCAAGGTCCTTCCCAACCAGCAGAGAGCAGCATGGCCATGGTGGTGCCCGTCCTAAGCACCAGTATGAGCGCCCCGAGAGATCCTGGGACAGGTCACAACCACCCCTCAACCGAAGGGGTGGAGCCACATGGGAAGCCAAGAGACGGCCCAAGGGGAACCGACACTCACAGACACAAGCACCAAGCTCGGACTGCCAGCAGCAGAACCCCTCTCAACAGGCCCTGGACAAGCCCAAATATAAACCATCCACAGAACAGAACCAGAAAGCTACATCTGAATCAGCAGAGATCATGAGACTTTTAAAGGAACTCCTCCAAGAAAAGCACCATAAGGGAAAGAAAAGGGATGAGTCAGATCAGCTATGACTAAGCATTAGCTCTGACCCCAACGCCCACTCAGAGTCCCCTCAAAATGAACTTCCCAACCAGATCACTGCTAATCCACTGTTAACCACAGAACCAGATATCTCATCACCAAGTGGTGACATCACTCAACCACCTCAGCTGACTGTGGAACCACCAGAACCAGCCAACATCCCGCAACACACCTCCAGCCAGGACTGCAAAGTACCAGAAAGTGCGGTTTTGGTGGTCTGCCTCCCTGACGAGCCACACAAGACCAGCTCTGACTGCTTGCCAGTCACCACACAAGCCCCAGTGCCGAGACTCCTAGGGAACCTAATCGAAAGGGGGGTGGCCAAAAAACTCTACCTGGCCATCACATTAGAAAATGAGGTGAGACTGGAGGCCCTGGTGGACACGGGAGCTGACCTCACTTTAATGTCTAGCCAACTTTTTGACAGACTTCAAAGTGAAGCCAAGAGACAGAATCGAACTCTTAACTATCAGAGGTGTGTGCTGAATGTGCAATCCTACAGCCAAAATGAGGTCCAACTTGAACAGGTAGCTCCAATTCACCTGACCATCGGCCCTATGAACTTTGTGCACCCTGTGTACATTTCTCCATTGGACACATATCCTCTCCTCATTGGCAAAGACCTGCTAGATCGCTTTGAGCCATTGCTAGATTTTAAACAACTGAAAATCTGGGCTCAAGTGCGAGAACCTCTGCCTCCTCAGTCACCAAGACCACCCCAGACAGACTGTCAGGTCACAAAGGTCGCGGGAAATCTCGCCGCCAGCCGCGGGAACGTCTCGGCCCAAGAGCAAAGTTCAAGGTCGCTGCTCTGTACTTTCCAGTTAGCCAAAGACTCTGACACATACGGCCCCCACGTTAAGGGGGGCTTACAACTGAATGATGTCACAACAACAGACCCCATACTAGCACTGTGGGCAGACAATTCAGCCATCAGCCTCTCACAGTTCAATGCTCTCAAACAGCACACAACGAACATTCCTTTTGCTAACAAGCGCACACGATTCCCCTTGAATCCCTGCCCATCAGCTATGGTGACTGCCAAGGGCACCTGTGCCCTGAACTTGAGGTGGAATGACAGGTGTCTAACCCATTACTTCCTGGTCCTTCCAGACGCACCGCATGATGTCTACATCGGAGCAGACATTCTGATTCGCCTCAGGGCTCACGTGGACATGATCAATGAAGTGATATGGGCTCCAATGACCTCACAGCCACCCACAGTTCCTGTCAACCATGAGAACCTCCTGTCAGGCCAAACCATCCCTGAGGCCTGCACGCTAATCAATGAAAAAGAGACTGTAGTACCAGCTTACACCAAAGGGGTCGCTGTTCGACTCAACCTGCGAAGCGGCCAAGCTCTCAGCCACACCCTAGGCTTCTTCCAACCTTCACCCGAATGTGGGGAACTGGGCCTCACTTTGGAAGCCACACCCCTCGTTGAAGTGACATCTCGGGCAGTCTACATCTTGTTCAATAACTGCACGGCAACGGATGTCAGAGTGCCTAAGGCGTACCGTCTGGGTTGGCTAGTGAGTTATGACTTCCATGACTTTGAACTAATTCTACCAATAATTGGACCCATCTCAGATTCAACGATTCCAGAAGGAAGCTCGGGCCACACAATGTCAACAGCACCCTTCAAGATCATCACCATAACCTCAGTCATGCCAGTGGTCAAGGAGCAGGTGTGTAGAACAGAACTAACAGAAGACCAACACTTTGCCGTGTACACGGTCTCTAACCACTCCACCTGCATAAATGACAGCGTGACTGCACCTCTGACCGCCCACGGCACAGAGGAATTAACGACAGAAGAGCCATACCCAGGTTTTGAGACACAAGTCCAGCAAATTCTGAAAGATGCTGATGCCATACAGGAGGATGCAGACCGCCACAAACTCCGTCAAGTCCTGTACAAATACAAGGAATCATTTGCCAAGGACTCTTTAGATTGTGGCCTCACTAACCTCCATGTTGTGCGTGTCCCAACGCACCCAAAAGCTCCACCCACTTTTGTCAAGCAATACAAGATCCCCCTTGAATCGTACGAACCCGTACAGGAGATCATCAACTCTATGCTTGAGAAGGGTGTCATTCGTCCGTGTAACAGCACCTACTCTGCCCCCATCTGGCCTGTCATCAAATCAAATGGCAAGTGGCGGCCGACCATCGACTATAGGAAACTGAATCAACAGGTGCCATTGTCGCGATGGCCTATGACCCAGCTGGAACAGGAGATACCAAGAATCAGAGGAGCCACAATCTTCTCCACTCTTGATGTGGCCTCAGGATTTTGGACTATACCAGTGCATCCAGATGACCAACACAAGCTGGCTTTCACCTTTTGCAATCGGCAGTACACCTTCACCAGGTGCCCATTCGGCTATGCCAACTCACCAGCCGAATTTAACATCTTCCTCAACAAAGCATGCCCGGATGCCAGGGTAAGAGGGAACTTAATCTATGTTGACGACCTTCTGATGAAACACACGACGGTGACCGATCACCTGAAAGAAATTGACCACGTCCTGCACCAACTGACCGCCGCCGGTGCCAAGATTGCCCTCCACAAAGGACAATGGTGCAAAACCAAGGTCAATTACGTGGGCATACTCATCGGACCACGAGGTATTGAGCCACAAACCAGCCGCATCCAGGCCATTCAGAACATTAAACCACCTGCCAATGTCTCAGAACTCCGAAGTTTTCTAGGCGTGTGCAACTATTCAAGGCAGTTCATTGAGAACTATTCGGACATTGCACGCCCTCTCACTGCCCTTCTGAAAAAGGACTGCCCCTTCGCCTGGACAGACGAACAGCAAAATGCCATGAATGAGCTGAAACAACATCTGTGCATTGCTCCATGTCTGGCTTACCCAGATCCACAGAAGGAGTTCTACTTGGACGCTGGATTCTCCAGCCACTGCCTCAGCGCTGGTATATACCAACGGCATGACCAGGACAAAAGAGTGGTCGCATATGCCAGCAAGACTCTTCTTCACCCAGAGTGCAAATACTCAGACTGTGAGAAAGCCCTGCTCTGTACTGTATGGGCCATCCAGAGATTCTCCAACTACATCGGAGCACAGAAAGTGATCATAGAAACTTGTCACCAGCCTGTCACATTCCTCAACAGCCAGCGCATCCGCGACGGTGTGGTCACAAACGCACGCATAGCCACATGGCTCATGGCCCTCCAATGGCGCAACATAGAAGCACGATATGCTCAAAATCACAAGTCGGCGCTGGGAAACGGCCTGGCAGCCTGCCAAAGCTGCTCCGATGACACACCGACTGAGATCGTAGAAGCAGAAAGGCCCCAACCACCGCCACCTACCTGCCACAGGTATTTTGACGAGAATGTCTGCCAAGGCATGCCCACAGCCTACGTCGATGGATGTTCCTACAACCACGAGGGCATCCTAAAGGCAGGTGCTGGTGTTCTCTGGCTAAATGATCGACCCTGCCCACCACAACACTTCAAACTGGGTCCACAATCATCACAATATGCTGAGATAGCAGCTATTCTCATAACCCTGCAGATAGCATCAACCCATAACATCAGAGAACTGCTCATCTGCACAGACTCCAACTATGCCAGACTTGGCTTCACATGCCATCTTCCAGGCTGGAAGCAAAATGGTTTCAAGACAGCAAACAACAAACCAGTTAAACACCAACACCTGTTCCAGGCATGCGACGACATCACAAGTGAACATGATATGATCGTCTACTGGAAGAAAGTGAAAGGACACTCAAAGCAACCTGGTCCAGACAAGGACCTCAACGACCAAACGGATGCCCTAGCCAAAGCAGGTGCACTACACGGCGAGTTATGGTCTCCACCAACCCACCAACCCACCCTTAACGTGGCAGCCATAACCCGCAGCAAACACACTCAACCCACCACAATGCCCACCTCACAGCCGCTTACGCTGGCTCCTCAAATCTCCACTAATGACATTGCCGACATGCAAGCTTCTGACTCCGCCATCAAAACCATCCTTCACCACCTCTCTGACCCCTCCAGCCACCCTATCACACCAGATGAACTTGCTGCTGCCCCAAGCCTCAAACGGCTATACCACGTAACACACATGCTGCGTGTGATAAACAACATCCTGTTTTATGCCCCTGATGACCTCACTGCACCAAGGCTTGTGGTGCCACACTGCCTAAGGGGGGTGATGCTGATGTATGCTCACGACGCACCATGTGCGGGACACCACGGCACAAGAGCCACTTATGAGACACTTAAACAAGTGGCATACTGGCCCGGCATGCAGCAAGATGTGGCAGAGTACGTGAAAGGATGCCTTGTCTGCTGCCAATTCCAACCGTCTAACCCAAACCACAGAGCCCCACTGCAGCGCAGAGGAGTCACGTTTCCTTGGTCAGACCTTCAAATTGACTGGGTCGGACCCTTACCCAGGTCAACAAGAGGCAACAAGTATTTCCTCACAGTCGTGTGCCAGTTCACAAAGTGGGTAGAATGCCTCCCAGCACCCAATGACACTGCTCAAACTACAGCATACCTCCTGTTGAATCACATTTTCTCCAGGTTCGGGCTGCCGCTGAGAGTCAACTCAGACAGAGGCACCCATTTCACAGCTGAGATCATGCAGCAGATTTGGAAACTCCTGGGAGTACAAGCACAACTGCACATCAGTCACCATCCAATTTCTTCGGGCCAAGTGGAACGGACGAATCAGACAGTGGTCAGCATGCTAAGAAAATATGTGTCTGCTAACCAAAAGGACTGGGATGTGAAACTGCCCCTGGTGCTCATGGCTATCAGAGCAACTCCACAAGAGTCAACAGGTGTGCCTCCCTTCGAACTAATGACAGGCCGGCAAATGACATTGCCCTTGCACCTGCTGTACCAGCCAGGAGACTCCAACCTTGTCACCGCCTACACCACTCATCAATACCTTGATGAACTACACCGGCATTTGAGAACCACATTTGCTTTTGCCCAACAACGACTCCAAAAGAGCGCAGAAGGCCAGAAAGCATACTACGACCGGAAGGCGTCACACAAAGAACTGGATGTGGGCGACAGGGTCTGGTACCACAGCTACGCACAGCCTCCTCAGACAACCTCTCATCGGCTATCAAAGAAGTTTCTGCCACACTGGACAGGACCGCATGAGATTGTGGACAAACTCTCCCCTGTTGCATATCGGATCAAGCTGAGTCGGGGACAGAAAGAACCAGTTTTCAAATGGGTCCATCGTAACCAGATCAAGAGACATGTGGCTGCTGGCAGGGAAGGACAGGGGGGAGCTAGTGCTAACTAGGCCTTGCTATAGTCCTCAAACAAAGACTGTTTCGAACAGACAAGAACTTCCCTCACTGATCCACTGCCTTTCTCCCTTTTCTCTGAACCAGGATGCTGCTGTGGCTCTCCATCCTCTGCCTCCAGCTAAACAGAGGACAGCCGCAACCCGATATCACATCACCAGGTCCAGCATCAGGCATTGCACTGAGGGACCAACCTGGACTTCTTATGACCAACTGTAGGACTCACACCCAGAAGGTGTACGTCCGACTCGACCCCCGAAATGTCTACCGGACACATTATCCCCGGGCAGCTGCACACTACAGTTGGGCAGGTGCCCAATGGACTGAGAATACCCTCGCTCACGCAGAAGCCGATATCAAACACATGCTCTCTCAGTTGCAGAAAATGACTGTCACTCAAGCAGAGCTAAGCGGACATAACAGGCGTGACAAACGATTCCTAGGGGCCTTGCTCGGAGCTGCTGCTGCTGTTGGAACCCTGTTCAACCTGGGAGTGACCAGTGTCAACTCCGTGAGCCTATCTACCCTGAGGCAACATGTAAGGGAGATCCAGACTGAGATGCCCCAGCTGAGAGAACAACTCACACTACAGAGCCAAACCCTACAGACTATAGGCAAATCATTGAAGGGCACCCTGGTGGTTCTGAACACCCACAGTGTCCTGCTGAACCAAACTGTAAACTCCGTGAAACAGTTATTCTCTGTTATACAGAATGATGTTGCCCAAACTCAGCTGGTCACCGCACTGATGTCTGACATGCTCCGTGAGGTGAGCTCCTCCATTGACAGCCTAGCCATGGGTAGAATTCCTCCGTATCTGGTGCCCCTGAGCCTAGTACAAACAGTGTTATCCTCTGTAACTACCCGTCCAGCTGACCCTCTTCAAGCCCACCTTGCCTACTCCCTGGGAGGGTCCATCCTGCTACATGTTGACCCTGAGCAGAGCGAGATGGCGTTTCTTCTGAATCTACCCATCATTGAATCTGACAACATTTACAGACTCAAAGACATTGTCAATGTTGGATTTTGGCAGGGAAACACTCACATCAGAATACACACACCAGATATGGTAGCCTACCACGACAATAACCCACAGTTATACCTGGCCCCAAACCTGCGCATGTGTACCCTGACCAAAGACATTCATTATCTCTGCCCCAGCAAGCCCTTCCTTCGAGACAACACTGAAGGAATCTGCGGGTTACAACCCATGCAAAGAGAAACACTCTGCCCCGCTGAGGCCAAGCCTCGCACACAAGTCACAGAAACGCAAGCAGAGATTGTGGCAAATCAGTGGCTCGTCAACACGCCCATCCGTACCGCCACACTGACCTATGACCAGCACGACACTGCCACCCGTGTCAGTCTGCCCAACCAGAGTATGTGGATTCACGTGCCCAAAGGTGCCATCCTCCACCTCGGTGACCTGGCGCTGTACCACCTTCCAAGTGAAGAGTACCAATCCGAGGTAGAAATGCCAGCCTTCTTCAGGGACCACAATCTCACCATGGAACCTGAATTGGAACTGAGCATTGAGAAAGGGGGGTCACAGACGATTGACATCACCCCAATCGACACAGCCCTCCAAGCACTGTCTCGGATGCCTGTCCAGAACACCTTTCCCGTCGCTCGATCCTGGACCTCTGCCGACACGGCACTTTGCCTTGCCACAGCAATCGGGTACACCCTAACCCTCGGCCTTGCTTTTGTCCTGTTTAACAGAGTCAACGGGGTGCAAAGGTCCATGAACAGGTGCACAGCTGCCCTTCCTCGAACCTTCAAACGGAGCCACCGGAAGAGAGGGACCCAGGCGGAGACAATGCTGAACCTGACCAAGGTTAACACCCACGCTGAGGATCCGAAGGCTGAGGAAAAGTAGGATCCACCTGCCATCTGTCAATCCTGATCCACCTGCCATCTGAAAATTAGGATCCACCTGCCATCCGGCCTTCAGGATCCACCTGCCATCTAGCCATTATGATCCACCTGCTACCCGATCATCATGATCCACCTGCTGTCCGACCATCATGAAAACTGTTGTCTGACGATGTTGCAGGTGAACTTCGTCAGTCAAAAGGGGGGCTGTAGCGTCTGCATAGAATCATGCATGATCTTTGGGGTTTTATGGCTTAAGAGACCCTTTTAGCTTTTGACATTTGCATATAAATTACAGTCCTGGTCACAGACTTTACACTTATATGGGTGCTAAATGGCCAATGGTTCCCCCCACTATCAAGGAGATGCTAAACAGTTTCACCACTCGCACCTTCATGTGGGGTTTCAAACACATTCCAAAGAGACGTAAATGACCCCCGGGGCCAGGCACAACAGGCCAGGCCGGCTGACCAAGCAAACTAACACACACACACACAAACACACACACACATAAAGACCGTTACTCTATTATACTCTACAAATATATCTGGTATATTGCATGTGTTGTTTGTATGTTTCCCTATTAGATTAGCTGAGTTACCACTCGTATTTGTATTAGTTAAAGCCCTAAAACACTGATCTTCAGGTGTATGTATGTATCTTTGGTTTAATCTATTCTAAATGTTTGTTTCTTGGTATCAAAATGATCTGCTATCTATTTCTCAAACAATGATGTACAGTATGTGATTGTGAAACGCATCATACGATTTATACTATATTTTGGGTTAAAACGGCAGCAATTCCAGACCGGCCATAAAACATGCAAATGGGCCATAAAAGGGAAACAAAGGAAACTTCTCCCGCTCAAAATTCATGCCTCTGATTGGCCATTCCACCTAAAAGGGGGTGTGAATACAAACCCTCAAAAGGCATTAGCCCGAAATAATCTGGGCTCAGAAACCCTCTTCGCGTGAGACAACACCTTTTCCAAGACTCTCAAGATCTTCCTCTTGAGTTTTATTTTCCGGCAGTTTTTATCTTCAAGTAACTTTAGTCGCTGTGGACTTTTCCTTCTTCAGAAGAACCAGAAGTAAAACTTCCAGCTCACTCCTAACGAATCCATCAAAGACCTCCGTTGTCTATCGCATCCGGACAATCGAAACCAATGCAAGTAACCGTTTACAATTATTTAGATGCGTGTTTAAGTTTCAGCCCCTTTTAAGGTGATTTTTGATTCTCTGATGTTTCTCAAAGGTTGTGTCTAAAATTGATGTGAAATACTGCCATCCTTTTCTTTTCTCTCTTTTCCTTACTTTGTTTCATTCTGTATGTGTTTTGCTTAGTTAGTTATATGTTAGATATAGTTTCATTTATTAAATCCCTTATATTCACAACTGATTGTCTCTGTTTGCTGCTCACAATTCGAAGTCAATGAATGTGTGAACCCTTGCTACATTTTGCTAAATTACTGCTAGCACTGCACAAAGAAGGACAGATTATTCTTCCTTGGCCAGGAAAATAATCTTTCTTTGAATTGATAAATGATTATTTTGTCTGCTCGGTGGACGGACAGATCAAGTAATGGTAATATTGATTCTGCTACAGTTAATTCAAAGATCTAATCTAAATATTTATTATGAATCATAACCAGTTATAATTCGTCATAAATATTTCCCTTTTTGAGTTGAAAAACCCTACAGTTTTGGTGGAGATACGCGGGCACATTCAAACTTGGTTTGTGAGCAAACAGTATCAATTTATTTGTGTTTTTATATTATGCGCGCTTAGAGTGAGACAAGTCGCAGCGCGAACTCACTCTTTTGGATTGGATGGTTAAAAGCCACCTCCAGTACTGTATTTTAACAGCCTCTATTTGTCTAACATTTAGTCACTGTTAATTGTTAAAGTAAACTGCAGTTCATAATATTAAAATTGTTCTCTAAAGACGAAGGAATCTCTTTACAGTACATTTTAATATTATCAAAATCGCCTGTTGGAACGAAGAAATCTTCCTGCATTGCGATAAAGATAGATTTGAGCGATGCTCCTCTTATCATCTTTTAAAGGCCTTATTTTGATCGTATCGCTAGATTGAAGTCATTGCGAAGTTCCAATTTCATTTAACTAGACGATCTAACTCCCTTAGGTTTAACCATCAGAGTAGCTATCTAATGCGTGCCTAAATGCAGATTTGATCATAAGAACACTGTAAGCCAGTAGACGGATTGAAATGTAAATGGGAGCTTTTAAAACCTTGATCAAGTGAAATTTGCATAACAACAGCGAAGAAACCCTGTTGTTCATATTGTTGATATGTGTACTGGCAGCGAAGAAATCCTGCTACACACCATTAAGCAGTTAAGTTGCACAAACCGTAAGAATCTGTTGGGATTTGACTCTCAATGTTCTTGTGATAACTGCAGTAAATTTCGTTAGAATGAGAATAGTCTCACACTAAACGCTATCAGTCTAAGCACGATTGGAGTTAAGGCACAGTACCTTAAACTAACACTAGAGGGCAGGCTGTTTAAGTATCTAACACTTCTTGAACTCCTTCTACCTTCCTGTTTTCACCTTGGGTGGGCGCACCCACTCCCCCTTGTGGGCATTCTCTGCTAGGTCGACTTGGTACTCTAATTTGTTGATTTTAATTTCCCTTCTGCTTCATCGGTCATTATCATTCTAGCCATTCTAGTTACCTGCAGTTTCATTTTTAATTTTATTTATTCATTTATTTTTATTTCTTGTTTTCGTATTAGTTTTTCATATCCAGTACTATTTTTGTTTTACTTTATTATCTTTTATTACTTTTATAATTTTGTTTATTTTGTTGTTTTGTTCCCTTTTTATTTATTATTTTTTTTTATTTTATTATTTTAATTTTTAATTTTTAATCAGGGTTCTCTCCCCCTTTTCTCTCTCACTTTACCACTCACTTATTTAAATTTAGTTTAAACAGTGTTTGAATTCAAATTTAAAGTTAATTTCTGTATTCTAGCCATTTTTGTTCACCTATAGGTAACACTCCCTCTAGTGCTTAGTTGGTGAAGTGACAGTTGCCTCCACGGCGGATCGCAGTGAGCTGCCACGGGATCCAGATTGAATCACCTCAATCCATCACTAAGCCTAGCCATAGAATACTGACCCAAAATTAGGGTGCTCCTAAATCTTTAAGGTAATTAGCCGCTCCACAGGCTGCCACACTAGATGTTATGACCCAGCAGCGCCCTCTACTCGGTAGGCCCTGTCATAACCCCTAACAGCAGTAAAAGGCTTAAACCTGCTCTCTCCTCTATCCCTCTCTGTGTTTTGATTTGTTGATTTGTTTGTTTTTCATTTTGTTCTGTTTTGTTTGCCTAGAGACCGAACCTTTGAGAATCATCAGGGAAGGCTGAGTAATAGATTGACGACCCAAGCTGCCAAAGTCTTAAGACGATCACGCTGTCAACAATCTGAGTTAGATCCTTTCCGGTGCCCCCCCCACAACAATTAGACACACCGTGCCATTCACGGCCGAGATAACAGGTGTCTGGTCTACACTCCGCAAACTGTTTGTACTCCTCAGACAGACCGTGCATAGAACGTATAATTACTATAATTGCAGCCTGCTAACGCTGTAAGGACTTGCATTGGCCTTTTCGTGCTGTCCCTCTCTCCCTCTCTCCCTCTCTCTCTCTCTCTCCCTCTCTCTTTTCACCAGTGAGCCAGCATGTCTCGATCATCCAGCCCTGATGCCCACTGGGATCGACTAGCGTCCTGGCTGAGTGCCATAACTGGTACACTCCTGTCTGAAGCAGCCGGCGGCCTGCAGCACCTGAGCCGGGAACAGCTCGACGACAACCTGAGCGCCCTGATGTCACACGATCCGACACAGGACTACAGCCACAAAGATCTCACCAAGATCCTCGGGCCCCTCGCCCACAACCTCCTCGCTCAGGCAAAGCTGGGAGAAGCAAGCATCTCCCGCATGGAACAGGAAGCAGCAGCGCTGAAGCTCCAGGCTGAGGAGGCTCAGAGAAACCTGGTGCTTGCTCAAAGTCAACTGGACCAGCTAACGTCGGAGACTCAGCACCAGCACAGGACGGCGGATGAAAAGGACCCAGAGCTGCAGGAGGAAGTAGAAAGACTCCAGAAAGCCTTAACTGATCTCCGTGTAGACACAACACGCCGAGAGCAGTGGGAAAAGGACACCAGAGAGGAACTAAGTGAAAAACTTCAGCGAGCCGAGGCTCTCCTGATGAGAGCAGAGACTGAACTCAAAGAGAGAGATGCTAGGGCCAGGGCCTGTGAAGGCCACCTGCAAAGTTCCCGGGCTGAAGTCAGTGCCCTGGCCCAACAAAGAGACTATTTAAAAGATGAACTTGATACGGTTCACCGAGAGCTTAAATATGCATATAGACTGCAAAGTGACTCTGAAAGGGAAATGCACACCACAGAATTTCCCCTAACCAGCAGATTGATACCTCCTAGTCAAGGGTTTCCAGTTCGAAAGGGGGGTGAGAGCCCACTGCTCAAGACATCACCTGCCAGCATCCCTGAACCCCCAGCAGCAGCAAGGGGGTGGGAGCCTTTTCAAAGGCTGTCTTCCAGTCACGGCGTGTCACCTAAAGAATTGGATAAGCTGGCTAGAAACATTCCCACTTTCACTCCAAACCCTGCAGGAGGCCACGATGTGCACGCCTACTTAAAAGACATTGACTTTCACTTGCAAACTGTTGCCAATGTTACCACACGAGACAGACTCTATCTGCTCCGAATCACCGCTAGCCGTGAGGTGAGGAGCTTTCTAGACCGGCAGCCAGAAACGGTCGAAGTGGATTACCAGCAAATGCAGCAGGCTCTGATTAAGGAGTTCTCTGACCCAGAGTCAGAGCAAGGACTGATTACTGCCATGGACCTTAAACAGGGCAGACAGGAAACCACACAGGCTTACTACAACAGGCTCAGACAGGCCTACTTCGGAGCACGGAACGAGCCAGGAATGGAACAGGATTTCAACTTCAAAATTCTGTTCCTCCGGAACCTGCACCCAACAGTGAGCCACCACTTGGGGGTTCTGGCTTGCCCACGGACTATGTCCACCCAACAGCTGCGAGATTTGGCCCATAAGGCCTATGTTAAACAAAAGACTGCTTCTGAAAAGACAGGAAAAAACCCCACAATCTATCCTGTCACTAATCAGAGTTCTGAACTTGCTCTAGAGGGCGCCGAGCCAAGCCACACTGACAAACCTGTCAACACAATGTCAAGGTCCTTCCCAACCAGCAGAGAGCAGCATGGCCATGGTGGTGCCCGTCCTAAGCACCAGTATGAGCGCCCCGAGAGATCCTGGGACAGGTCACAACCACCCCTCAACCGAAACTCACAGTGTCCTGCTGAACCAAACTGTGAACTCCGTGAAACAGTTATTCTCTGTTATACAGAATGATGTTGCCCAAACTCAGCTGGTCACCGCACTGATGTCTGACATGCTCCGTGAGGTGAGCTCCTCCATTGACAGCCTAGCCATGGGTAGAATTCCTCCGTATCTGGTGCCCCTGAGCCTAGTACAAACAGTGTTATCCTCTGTAACTACCCGTCCAGCTGACCCTCTTCAAGCCCACCTTGCCTACTCCCTGGGAGGGTCCATCCTGCTACATGTTGACCCTGAGCAGAGCGAGATGGCGTTTCTTCTGAATCTACCCATCATTGAATCTGACAACATTTACAGACTCAAAGACATTGTCAATGTTGGATTTTGGCAGGGAAACACTCACATCAGAATACACACACCAGATATGGTAGCCTACCACGACAATAACCCACAGTTATACCTGGCCCCAAACCTGCGCATGTGTACCCTGACCAAAGACATTCATTATCTCTGCCCCAGCAAGCCCTTCCTTCGAGACAACACTGAAGGAATCTGCGGGTTACAACCCATGCAAAGAGAAACACTCTGCCCCGCTGAGGCCAAGCCTCGCACACAAGTCACAGAAACGCAAGCAGAGATTGTGATAAATCAGTGGCTTGTCAACACGCCCATCCGTACCGCCACACTGACCTATGACCAGCACGACACTGCCACCCGTGTCAGTCTGCCCAACCAGAGTATGTGGATTCACGTGCCCAAAGGTGCCATCCTCCACCTCGGTGACCTGGCGCTGTACCACCTTCCAAGTGAAGAGTACCAATCCGAGGTAGAAATGCCAGCCTTCTTCAGGGACCACAATCTCACCATGGAACCTGAATTGGAACTGAGCATTGAGAAAGGGGGGTCACAGACGATTGACATCACCCCAATCGACACAGCCCTCCAAGCACTGTCTCGGATGCCTGTCCAGAACACCTTTCCCGTCGCTCGATCCTGGACCTCTGCCGACACGGCACTTTGCCTTGCCACAGCAATCGGGTACACCCTAACCCTCGGCCTTGCTTTTGTCCTGTTTAACAGAGTCAACGGGGTGCAAAGGTCCATGAACAGGTGCACAGCTGCCCTTCCTCGAACCTTCAAACGGAGCCACCGCAAGAGAGGGACCCAGGCGGAGACAATGCTGAACCTGACCAAGGGTAACACCCACGCTGAGGATCCGAAGGCTGAGGAAAAGTAGGATCCACCTGCCATCTGTCAATCCTGATCCACCTGCCATCTGAAAATTAGGATCCACCTGCCATCCGGCCTTCAGGATCCACCTGCCATCTAGCCATTATGATCCACCTGCTACCCGATCATCATGATCCACCTGCTGTCCGACCATCATGAAAACTGTTGTCTGACGAAGTGTGCAGGTGAACTTCGTCAGCCAAAAGGGGGGCTGTAGCGTCTGCGTAGGATCATGCATGATTTTTGGGGTTTTATGGTTTAAGAAGACCCTTTTAGCTTTTGACATTTGCATATAAATTACAGTCCTGGTCCCAGACGTCACACTTATATGGGTACTAAATGTCAAATGGTTCCCCCCCACTCTCAAAGAGATGCTAAACAGTTTCACCACTCGCACCTTCATGTGGGGTTTCAAACACATTCCAAAGAGACGTAAATGACCCCCGGGGCCAGGCACAACAGGCCAGGCCGGCTGACCAAGCAAACTAACACACACACAAACACACACACACATAAAGACCGTTACTCTATTATACTCTACAAATATATCTGGTATATTGCATGTGTTGTTTGTATGTTTCCCTATTAGATTAGCTGAGTTACCACTCGTATTTGTATTAGTTAAAGCCCTAAAACACTGATCTTCAGGTGTATGTATGTATCTTTGGTTTAATCTATTCTAAATGTTTGTTTCTTGGTATCAAAATGATCTGCTATCTATTTCTCAAACAATGATGTACAGTATGTGATTGTGAAACGCATCTTACTATTTGTAGCATATTTTGGGTAAAACTGCACCGATCTTCCAGACCAGCAATAAACATGCAAATGGGCCATAAACAAGAGACAAAGAAAGTTTCTCCCGCTCAAAATTCATGCCTCTGATTGGCCATTCCACCTAAAAGGGGGTGTGAATACAAACCCTCAAAAGGCATTAGCCCGAAATAATCTTTGCTCAGAAACCCTCTTCGTTTGAGACAACACCTTTTCCAAGACTCTCAAGATCTTCCTCTTGAGTTTTATTTTCCGGCAGTTTTTATCTTCAAGTAACTTTAGTCGCTGTGGACTTTTCCTTCTTCAGAAGAACCAGAAGTAAAACTTCCAGCTCACTCCTAACGAATCCATCAAAGACCTCCGTTGTCTATCGCATCCGGACAATCGAAACCAATGCAAGTAACCGTTTACAATTATTTAGATGCGTGTTTAAGTTTCAGCCCCTTTTAAGGTGATTTTTGATTCTTTGATGATTCTCAAAGGTTGTGGTTAAGTGATGTGAAATACTGCCAATCTTTTCTTTCCTCTCTCTTTTTCTTACTTTGCTTCATTCTGTATATATGTGTTTTGCTTAGTTAGTTATATGTTAGATATAGTTTCATTTATTAAATCCCTTATATTCACAACTGATTGTCTCTGTTTGCTGCTCACAATTCGAAGTCAATGAATGTGTGAACCCTTGCTACATTTTGCTAAATTACTGCTAGCACTGCACAAAGAAGGACAGATTATTCTTCCTTGGCCAGGAAAATAATCTTTCTTTGAATTGATAAATGATTATTTTGTCTGCTCGGTGGACGGACAGATCAAGTAATGGTAATATTGATTCTGCTACAGTTAATTCAAAGATCTAATCTAAATATTTATTATGAATCATAACCAGTTATAATTCGTCATAAATATTTCCCTTTTTGAGTTGAAAAACCCTACAGTTTTGGTGGAGATACGCGGGCACATTCAAACTTGGTTTGTGAGCAAACAGTATCAATTTATTTGTGTTTTTATATTATGCGCGCTTAGAGTGAGACAAGTCGCAGCGCGAACTCACTCTTTTGGATTGGATGGTTAAAAGCCACCTCCAGTACTGTATTTTTAACAGCCTCTATTTGTCTAACATTTAGTCACTGTTAATTGTTAAAGTAAACTGCAGTTCATAATATTAAAATTGTTCTCTAAAGACGAAGGAATCTCTTTACAGTACATTTTAATATTATCAAAATCGCCTGTTGGAACGAAGAAATCTTCCTGCATTGCGATAAAGATAGATTTGAGCGATGCTCCTCTTATCATCTTTTAAAGGCCTTATTTTGATCGTATCGCTAGATTGAAGTCATTGCGAAGTTCCAATTTCATTTAACTAGACGATCTAACTCCCTTAGGTTTAACCGTTAGAGTAGCTATCCAATGCGTTGCCTAATGCAGATTTGATCATAAGAACACTGTAAGCCAGTAGACGGATTGAAATGTAAATGGGAGCTTTTAAAACCTTGATCAAGTGAAATTTGCATAACAACAGCGAAGAAACCCTGTTGTTCATATTGTTGATATGTGTACTGGCAGCGAAGAAATCCTGCCACACACATCATTGTGCAGTTAAGTTGCACAAATTGTAGAATCTGTTGGGATTTGACTCTCAATGTTCTTGTGATAACTGCAGTAAATTTCGTTAGAATGAGAATAGTCTCACACTAAACGCTATCAGTCTAAGCACGATTGGAGTTAAGGCACAGTACCTTAAACTAA
The DNA here is from genome assembly GCF_001515625.1 of Sinocyclocheilus rhinocerous. Lineage (NCBI taxonomy): Eukaryota > Metazoa > Chordata > Actinopteri > Cypriniformes > Cyprinidae > Sinocyclocheilus > Sinocyclocheilus rhinocerous. The sequence goes on from NW_015666173.1 coordinate 84,552, forward strand.
CACTAGAGGGCAGGCTGTTTAAGTATCTAACACTTCTTGAACTCCTTCTACCTTCCTGTTTTCACCTTGGGTGGGCGCACCCACTCCCCCTTGTGGGCATTCTCTGCTAGGTCGACTTGGTACTCTAATTTGTTGATTTTAATTTCCCTTCTGCTTCATCGGTCATTATCATTCTAGCCATTCTAGTTACCTGCAGTTTCATGTTTAATTTTACTTATTCATTTATTTTTATTTCTTGTTTTTGTATTAGTTTTTCATATCCAGTATTATTTGTTTTACTTTATTCTCTTTTATTACTTTTATAATTTTGTTTATTTTGTTGTTTTGTTCCCTTTTTATTTATTATTTTTTTTTATTTTATTATTTTAATTTTTAATTTTTAATCAGGGTTCTCTCCCCCTTTTCTCTCTCACTTTACCACTCACTTATTTAAATTTAGTTTAAACAGTGTTTGAATTCAAATTTAAAGTTAATTTCTGTATTCTAGCCATTTTTGTTCACCTATAGGTAACACTCCCTCTAGTGCTTAGTTGGTGAAGTGACAGTTGCCTCCACGGCGGATCGCAGTGAGCTGCCACGGGATCCAGATTGAATCACCTCAATCCATCACTAAGCCTAGCCATAGAATACTGACCCAAAATTAGGGTGCTCCTAAATCTTTAAGGTAATTAGCCGCTCCACAGGCTGCCACACTAGATGTTATGACCCAGCAGCGCCCTCTACTCGGTAGGCCCTGTCATAACCCCTAACAGCAGTAAAAGGCTTAAACCTGCTCTCTCCTCTATCTCTCTCTGTGTTTTGATTTGTTGGTTTGTTTGTTTTTCATTTTGTTCTGTTTTGTTTGCCTAGAGACCGAACCTTTGAGAATCATCAGGGAAGGCTGAGTAATAGATTGACGACCCAAGCTGCCAAAGTCTTTAGACGATCACGCTGTCAACAATCTTAGTTAGATCCTTTCCGGTGCCCCCACAACAATTAGACACACCGTGCCATTCACGGCCGAGATAACAGGTGTCTGGTCTACACTCCGCAAACTGTTTGTACTCCTCAGACAGACCGTGCATAGAACGTATAATTACTATAATTGCAGCCTGCTAACGCTGTAAGGACTTGCATTGGCCTTTTCGTGCTGTCCCTCTCTCCCTCTCTCCCTCTCTCTCTCTCTCTCCCTCTCTCTTTTCACCAGTGAGCCAGCATGTCTCGATCATCCAGCCCTGATGCCCACTGGGATCGACTAGCGTCCTGGCTGAGTGCCATAACTGGTACACTCCTGTCTGAAGCAGCCGGCGGCCTGCAGCACCTGAGCCGGGAACAGCTCGACGACAACCTGAGCGCCCTGATGTCACACGATCCGACACAGGACTACAGCCACAAAGATCTCACCAAGATCCTCGGGCCCCTCGCCCACAACCTCCTCGCTCAGGCAAAGCTGGGAGAAGCAAGCATCTCCCGCATGGAACAGGAAGCAGCAGCGCTGAAGCTCCAGGCTGAGGAGGCTCAGAGAAACCTGGTGCTTGCTCAAAGTCAACTGGACCAGCTAACGTCGGAGACTCAGCACCAGCACAGGACGGCGGATGAAAAGGACCCAGAGCTGCAGGAGGAAGTAGAAAGACTCCAGAAAGCCTTAACTGATCTCCGTGTAGACACAACACGCCGAGAGCAGTGGGAAAAGGACACCAGAGAGGAACTAAGTGAAAAACTTCAGCGAGCCGAGGCTCTCCTGATGAGAGCAGAGACTGAACTCAAAGAGAGAGATGCTAGGGCCAGGGCCTGTGAAGGCCACCTGCAAAGTTCCCGGGCTGAAGTCAGTGCCCTGGCCCAACAAAGAGACTATTTAAAAGATGAACTTGATACGGTTCACCGAGAGCTTAAATATGCATATAGACTGCAAAGTGACTCTGAAAGGGAAATGCACACCACAGAATTTCCCCTAACCAGCAGATTGATACCTCCTAGTCAAGGGTTTCCAGTTCGAAAGGGGGGTGAGAGCCCACTGCTCAAGACATCACCTGCCAGCATCCCTGAACCCCCAGCAGCAGCAAGGGGGTGGGAGCCTTTTCAAAGGCTGTCTTCCAGTCACGGTGTGTCACCTAAAGGATTGGATAAGCTGGCTAGAAACATTCCCACTTTCACTCCAAACCCTGCAGGAGGCCACGACGTGCACGCCTACATAAAAGACATTGACTTTCACTTGCAAACTGTTGCCAATGTTACTACACGAGACGGACTCTATCTGCTCAGGATCACCTCCAGCCGTGAGGTGCGGAGCTTTCTAGACTGGCAGCCAGAAACAGTCAAAGTGGATTACCAGCAACTGCAGCAGGTTTTGATTAAGGAGTTCTCTGACCCAGAGTCAGAGCAAGGACTGATTACTGCCATGGACCTTAAACAGGGCAGACAGGAAAACACGCAGGCCTACTACAACAGGCTTAGACAGGCCTACTTTGGAGCACGGAACGAGCCAGGAATGGAAGATGATTTCAACTTCAAAACTCTGTTCCTCCGGAACCTGCACCCAACAGTGAGCCACCACCTGGGGGTTCTGGCTTGCCCACGGACTATGTCCACCCAACAGCTGCGAGATTTGGCCCATAAGGCCTATGCCAAACAAAGGACTGCTTCTGAAAAGACAGGAAAAAACCCCACAATCTATCCTGTCACTAATCAGAGTTCTGAACTTGCTCTAGAGGGCGCCGAGCCAAGCCACACTGACAAACCTGTCAACACAATGTCAAGGTCCTTCCCAACCAGCAGAGAGCAGCATGGCCATGGTGGTGCCCGTCCTAAGCACCAGTATGAGCGCCCCGAGAGATCCTGGGACAGGTCACAACCACCCCTCAACCGAAGGGGTGGAGCCACATGGGAAGCCAAGAGACGGCCCAAGGGGAACCGACACTCACAGACACAAGCACCAAGCTCGGACTGCCAGCAGCAGAACCCCTCTCAACAGGCCCTGGACAAGCCCAAATATAAACCATCCACAGAACAGAACCAGAAAGCTACATCTGAATCAGCAGAGATCATGAGACTTTTAAAGGAACTCCTCCAAGAAAAGCACCATAAGGGAAAGAAAAGGGATGAGTCAGATCAGCTATGACTAAGCATTAGCTCTGACCCCAACGCCCACTCAGAGTCCCCTCAAAATGAACTTCCCAACCAGATCACTGCTAATCCACTGTTAACCACAGAACCAGATATCTCATCACCAAGTGGTGACATCACTCAACCACCTCAGCTGACTGTGGAACCACCAGAACCAGCCAACATCCCGCAACACACCTCCAGCCAGGACTGCAAAGTACCAGAAAGTGCGGTTTTGGTGGTCTGCCTCCCTGACGAGCCACACAAGACCAGCTCTGACTGCTTGCCAGTCACCACACAAGCCCCAGTGCCGAGACTCCTAGGGAACCTAATCGAAAGGGGGGTGGCCAAAAAACTCTACCTGGCCATCACATTAGAAAATGAGGTGAGACTGGAGGCCCTGGTGGACACGGGAGCTGACCTCACTTTAATGTCTAGCCAACTTTTTGACAGACTTCAAAGTGAAGCCAAGAGACAGAATCGAACTCTTAACTATCAGAGGTGTGTGCTGAATGTGCAATCCTACAGCCAAAATGAGGTCCAACTTGAACAGGTAGCTCCAATTCACCTGACCATCGGCCCTATGAACTTTGTGCACCCTGTGTACATTTCTCCATTGGACACATATCCTCTCCTCATTGGCAAAGACCTGCTAGATCGCTTTGAGCCATTGCTAGATTTTAAACAACTGAAAATCTGGGCTCAAGTGCGAGAACCTCTGCCTCCTCAGTCACCAAGACCACCCCAGACAGACTGTCAGGTCACAAAGGTCGCGGGAAATCTCGCCGCCAGCCGCGGGAACGTCTCGGCCCAAGAGCAAAGTTCAAGGTCGCTGCTCTGTACTTTCCAGTTAGCCAAAGACTCTGACACATACGGCCCCCACGTTAAGGGGGGCTTACAACTGAATGATGTCACAACAACAGACCCCATACTAGCACTGTGGGCAGACAATTCAGCCATCAGCCTCTCACAGTTCAATGCTCTCAAACAGCACACAACGAACATTCCTTTTGCTAACAAGCGCACACGATTCCCCTTGAATCCCTGCCTTGGCCCATAAGGCCTATGCCAAACAAAGGACTTCTTCTGAAAAGACAGGAAAAACACCCACAATCTATCCTGTCGCTAATCAGAGTTCAGAACTTGCTCTAGTGGGCGCCGAGCCAAGCCACAGTGACAAACCTGTCAACACAATGTCAGGATCCTTCCCAGCCAGCAGAGAGCAGCGTGGCCATGGTGGTGCCCGTCCTAAGCACCAGACTGGGCGCCCCGAGAGATCCTGGGACAGGTCACAACCACCCCTCAACCGAAGGGGTGGAGCCACATGGGAAGCCAAGAGACGGCCCTAGGGGAACCGACACAAGCATCGAGCTCGGACTGCCAGCAGCAGAACCCCTGTCAACATGCCCTGGACAAGCCCAAATATAAACCACCAGCAGAACAGAACCAGGAAGCTACATCTGAATCAGCAGAGATCATGAGACTTTTAAAGGAACTCCTCCAGAAAAAGCACCACAAGGGAGACAAAAGGGATGAGTCAGATCAGTTATGACTAAGCCTGAGATCTGACCCCAACGTCCACTCAAAGTCCGCTCAAAATGAACCTCCCAAATAGATCACTGCTAATCCACCGTTAACCACAGAACCAGATATTCCGCACCACACCTCCAGCCCAGACCGCAAAGTACCAGAAAGCTCGGTTTTGGTAGTCTGCCTCCCTGACAGGCCACACAAGACCAGCTCTGACTGCTTGCCAGTCACCACACAAGCCCCAGTGCCAAGACTCCTGGGGAACCTAATCGAAAGGGGGGTGGCCAAAAAACTCTACCTGGCCATCACATTAGAAAATGAGGTGAGACTGGAGGCCCTGGTGGACACGGGAGCTGACCTCACTTTAATGTCAAGCCAACTTTTTGACAGACTTCAAAGTGAAGCCAAGAGACAGAATCGAACTCTTAACTATCAGAGGTGTGTGCTGAATGTGCAATCCTACAGCCAAAATGAGGTCCAACTTGAACAGGTAGCTCCAATTCACCTGACCATCGGTCCTATGAACTTTGTGCACCCTGTGTACATTTCTCCATTGGACACATATCCTCTCCTCATTGGCAAAGACCTGCTAGATCGCTTTGAGCCATTGCTAGATTTTAAACAACTGAAAATCTGGGCTCAAGTGCGAGAACCTCTGCCTCCTCAGTCACCAAGACCACCCCAGACAGAATGCCAGGTCACAAAGGTCGCGGAAAATTTCGCCGCCAGCCGCGGGAACGTCTCGGCCCAAGAGCAAAGTTCAAGGTCGCTGCTCTGTACTTTCCAGTTAGCCAAAGACTCTGACACATACGGCCCCCATGTTAAGGGGGGCTTACAACTGAATGATGTCACAACAACAGACCCCATACTAGCACTGTGGGCAGACAATTCAGCCATCAGCCTCTCACTGTTCAATGCTCTCAAACAGCACACAACGAACATTCCTTTTGCTAACAAGCGCACACGATTCCCATTGAATCCCTGCCCATCAGCTATGGTGACTGCCAAGGGCACCTGTGCCCTGAACTTGAGGTGGAATGACAGGTGTCTAACCCATTACTTCCTGGTCCTTCCAGACGCACCGCATGACGTCTACATCGGAGCGGACATGCTGATTCGCCTCAGGACTCATGTGGACATGATCAATATGGGCTCCAATGACCTCACAGTCACCCACAGTCCCTGGCAACCTTAAGAACGTCCTGTCAGGCCAAACCATCCCTGAGGCCTGCACGCTAATCAATGAACAAGAGACTGTAGTACCAGCTTACACCAAAGGGGTCGCTGTTTGACTCAACCTGCGAAGCGGCCAAGCTCTCAGCCACACCCTAGGCTTCTTCCAACCTTCACCCAAATGTGGGGAACTGGGCCTCACTTTGGAAGCCACACCCCTCATTGAAGTGACATCTCGGGCAGTCCACATCTTGTTCAATAACTGCACGGCAACAGATGTCAGAGTGCCTAAGGCGTACCGTCTGGGTTGGCTAGTGAGTTATGACTTCCATGACTTTGAACTAATTCTACCAATAATTGGACCCATCTCACATTCAATGATTCCAGAAGAAAGCTCAGGCCACACAGTGTCAACAGCACCCTTCAAGATCATCACCATAACCTCAGTCATGCCAGTGGTCAAGGAGCAGGTGTGTAGAACAGAACTAACAGAAGACCAACACTTTGCCGTGTACACGGTCTCTAACCACTCCACCTGCATAAATGACAGCGTGACTGCACCTCTGACCGCCCACGGCACAGAGGAATTAATGACAGAAGAGCCATACCCAGGTTTTGAGACACAAGTCCAGCAAATTCTGAAAGATGCTGATGCCATACAGGAGGATGCAGACCGCCACAAACTCCGTCAAGTCCTGTACAAATACAAGGAATCATTTGCCAAGGACTCTTTAGATTGTGGCCTCACTAACCTCCATGTTGTGCGTGTCCCAACGCACCCAAAAGCTCCACCCACTTTTGTCAAGCAATACAAGATCCCCCTTGAATCGTACGAACCCGTACAGGAGATCATCAACTCTATGCTTGAGAAGGGTGTCATTCGTCCGTGTAACAGCACCTACTCTGCCCCCATCTGGCCTGTCATCAAATCAAAGACTCAACCTGCGAAGCGGCCAAGCTCTCAGCCACAACCTAGGCTTCTTCCAACCTTCACCCAAATGTGGGGAACTGGGCCTCACTTTGGAAGCCACACCCCTCGTTGAAGTGACAGTGTACATCCTGTTTAACAACTGCACGGCAACAGATGTCAGAGTGCCCAAGGCCTACCATCTGGGATGGCTAGTGAGTTATGACTTCCATGACTTTGAACTGATTTTACCAATAATTGGACCCATCCCAGATTCAACTAAAGTTCCAACAGGTAACTCTGGAGGTCCTCTATATTTTCTTCCAAGCAAAGGTCCGGACAAAAAACAAAACAAAACAAAACAAAACACATTTTTACATGTAGCCTTTTGTATTTTTACATTTAGATACATGCCAGGCCATGTGACAGAAAAAGTACTGTTCCTCTTTAGGAACTCGAGCTGCGTCGGAAAACGCTTCGGGAACGCCTTCTGTGACCACGCTCTGAATCACATGTGAAATCAGTCCAATAGCTGAGCGGGACGTCACGGGCGGGTGACGTCATGACCAGGAAGCTATAAAAGCACGTGCGGCGGAGCCGGCGTCAGCTTTCTGTCATTCAGCGAAGCGCTCTCTATGTGTCAGTCATATTTATTGTTGTCTGTCAATTGTGAATAAGTTCATAAGCTCCAGCTATGTCTAAGGCTCACGCTAAGACTAAGCATTTCAAGGGCGAGAGCAAGCCACGTTATAGGTTGTCCCTGCCCACGTTACATCATGGGTGGGGATACACACAGCCTGTGCGTGATTTGCTTTCGAGCGAAGCACGCAGAGTCGGCTCTCGAGGGGGCTGGCTGCCCGCATTGCGAGCGTCTCCCACTGCATACGCTTCGCTCCCGGAGGGCTCTCTTCGAGGAGGAAGCCTTCGCCAGCGTTCCTCGCGGTGCTGGCCCCGCTTCCGTCGAGGCGGAGCGGCGGCTGCATTCGTGGGGTTCGCAATTGGATCTGGCAGAGGGAATGGAGACGGGTGAGTCCCTATCTCCTTCCTCACCCGCTAGATCCAGCACCCGATCTCTGGGTTCGGAAGCCCGTTCTGCGGCTACTTCCTCCCGGGATGAGAGCTCGACGCTCCACCTGTCTTCCTCCGAGGAGGTTGACGTGGAGGGCGTCAAAGAGGTTTCGCCCCCTCAATCGCTCCAGTATGAGGAGCTAGTGGAGGTGCTTACTCGCGCCGTGGCCAAATTAAAGATCGGCTTGGCCCGCCGAGAAGCAGACCGAGCCGCAGCGAAGAAGCAGTGAAGCAAGTTGGATGAACGCTTCCTGCGCACGAGGCCACCACCTCCATGCCTGCCTTTTTTCCCCGACCTTCACACTGAGGTGTCGAGGTCATGTGCCAGGCCTTTTTCGGCCCGTCTCTTCATCCTTGCCTCTGATTATTATGGGAATGTGGCGGGGTTGACTGAGCATGGCTATAGGGCGATGCCCCGGGTTGAACAGACGCTAGTCAGCTATCTGTCCCCAGGCATGGCATCGTCCTTAAAGGCTCCGGCACTGCCCTCCAAGCCACTGCGTACAACATCAGCGCTGGTGGGCAAGGGGTACGCGGCAGCAGGTCAGGCCGGTGCGTGTCTGCACACGATGTCTGTGTTACAGGCGTACCAGGCAGACTGGTATTACGGCTGATCACTGAGACGGCCAGCGATTCATTGAACGAGCCATATAACATCAACTCTGCAATGGATATTAATATTCAAAATATAGTGAAAACACTATTAATTAGCACAGTAACAAGATCGGCAGTTTAAGACATTAACTTGCAAGCACAAAACACAAGATACTTCTCTTTTCAATATAAATAAGGCTTTATTGGATAAATCTAAGACATATAAATTAATCTAACACATAAACACACGCATTCACACAAGTTGCAGAAAGAGAGAAAGTGAGGAAATAATTAGTTTAAGTGGATGAAAATGTGAAATCCCAAGTTTATAGAAATATGTGCAATTGCATAGACCTAAACAACCATCAATCACTTAAGCAATGATTTGATATATGATTGATATATGATTGAGTATAATTTTGGACATGATTTCTATAACAAGAATGATACATTTGGTTTCAAGCAAGGAGATTCAAACACACACATACTAAACATAAATATGAACCCTTAAGCTATTCAATAGTTATTCAAAATACACACACAATAAGTGATTAGAACCTGATAGTCACACATGTGGGTTACATACATAATATGGAGTTATGCATAGAAATGATTAGTTGCTCACAAGTCCTTTTAGTGTCATTTAGGTGCATGGAAAGGCAGTTTCTGTGCCATTCTGTGAAGAAGGACATGTTCTGTGAAGACCAGAGTTTAAGAGGTCTGTAAGGAATCTCAGTCTGTTCTTTGTCTTCTAGGTGGGGGAAAGTCAATCCACAGAGCTCGTGACCATGATTACTATCACTGGTTCACATGTGATGGTCATGCTGTGCATCTCTATGACCATTTACTTGATTATTGATTCTTCTGGCTCTTTAACTAAAAATCCATCTGATATCAATGATGTTTTTTTCTCTTATTATTCCAACCTTTATAAATCAGAACCTCCTGGGGATGATTCCATCATGGATCATTTTTTAGACAGTCTAGATATTCCTCGTATTGATGCAGCTGTAGAAGCTGTAGCTGATAAGCCTCTACAGTTAGATGAGATTTTGAAAGGTCTTCAGCTTATCAAATGGTAAGAATGGTAAGACAGACGGCTTTCCGATTGATTTTTATAAAAGGTTTGCCAATCAACTAGCACCTTTATTGTTAGACATGTACAATGATTCTTTAATCAATGGCTCTCTTCCCTTAACACTCACTCAGGCTTCTATTTCGCTTATACTTAAGCGTGATAACCCAGTTGAATGTGGCAGTTGGAGGCATATTAATTTGTTAAATTCAGATGTTAAATTATTAGCCAAGGTGCTGGCTTGCCGTCTGGATGCCTATCTTCCTAAAATAATCTCTGAAGATCAGACTGGTTTCATTAGGGGGAGACAATTATCTTCAAATATTCGACGCCACTTATATTTACTGATTTGTAATGTATTTTTAATTGTTTAATTGTCAATTTAATTTTAATTGTTCTGTGTAATCTCTTGTTCATTTTTTCTGTTATATTTAATTCTGTATAATTGTCAGTTTTTTTTGTAATTTTATTTATTTTTTTAAAATGTACTTAAGTTTTATTCTCCTCCTTTGGGGTGGGTGGGGTTTGGGTTTACTGAGGGTTGTGACTGTTTATGTTTGTGTCCACCCTTAGTAGTTGTTAATAGAAAAAAGGAATGTATAGATTTATTAATATTGCTCTTTCATTGTATTTTGTATATTCCAAAAAAAAAAGCAGTATCTACTAAAAACAATGTAGCTACAATAATCAAAACTTTCTCATCTTGAGCAGAAAATA
>NW_015666173.1:95129-123741 GCF_001515625.1 Sinocyclocheilus rhinocerous
TGAACATAAGGACATGTTCTGTGAAGACCAGAGGTTAAGAGGTCTCTCATAAGGAATCTCAGTCTGTTCTTTGTCTTCGAGGTGGGGGGGGAAAGTCAATCCGAAGAGCTCCTGACCGTGATTACTATCACTGGTTTACATGTGATGGTCATGCTGTGCATCTCTGACCATTAATCTTGGTTACTTGGCCCAAAATTGACAATCTCCTTGGAATTGTCAATAAGTGTTCTTTTGTTTAAATGCTGTGAGCTACTCAAAGCTGCTAGTTGGTGGACTTGCTTCAGGCTTGTGGCGCCAGGATCTGATTTACGAACATCCTGTGTCTTGGGCCTTTCTGTGGAATTCGGCTCCTCGTGTTTCAACCATGTTCTTGATCAAATCTTAAATTGTCTGATTCAGTCTGATACCCCACAAGCTGTAGCTGATGATCTTGATAAGCCTCTACAGTTAGATGAGATTTTGAAAGGTCTTCAGCTTATCAAATGGTAAGACAGCAGGTCCGGACGGCTTTCCGATTGATTTTTATAAAAGGTTTGCCAATCAACTAGCACCTTTATTGTTAGACATGTACAATGATTCTTTAATCAATGGCTCTCTTCCCTTAACACTCACTCAGGCTTCTATTTCGCTTATACTTAAGCGTGATAACCCAGTTGAATGTGGCAGTTGGAGGCATATTAATTTGTTAAATTCAGATGTTAAATTATTAGCCAAGGTGCTGGCTTGCCGTCTGGATCCCTGTCTTCCTAAAATAATCTCTGAAGATCAGACTGGTTTCATTAGGGGGAGACAATTATCTTCAAATATTCGACGCCACTTATATTTACTGATTTGTAATGTATTTTTAATTGTTTAATTGTCAATTTAATTTTAATTGTTCTGTGTAATCTCTTGTTCATTTTTTCTGTTATATTTAATTCTGTATAATTGTCAGTTTTTTTTGTAATTTTATTTATTTTTTTAAAATGTACTTAAGTTTTATTCTCCTCCTTTGGGGTGGGTGGGGTTTGGGTTTACTGAGGGTTGTGAATGTTTATGTTTGTGTCCACCCTTAGTAGTTGTTAATAGAAAAAAGGAATATATAGATTTATTAATATTGCTCTTTCATTGTATTTTGTATATTCCAAAAAAAAAAGCAGTATCTACTAAAAACAATGTAGCTACAATAATCAAAACTTTCTCATCTTGAGCAGAAAAAGAAAGTTAACTAGCAGTTTCAAAGTTTAAGTGCTATCCTAGCCATCTAACAACAATTTTCCCAATTATGATTACATGATTCTTTTGAAATGTTCTTAGCCTACAGATTAACTCCCTGGGGTTGGCAGTCGCGCCATAACATGTAGATCAGAAACATAGTCATGTCACATCTGGTTTGAACAGTCAGAGTCATAGATAGTTATAGATAGATAAATATATAGTAAGAAAAAATGGTAACAGTTTCTTTGAAGCCCATATTTATAATACATTATAAGGGTATTCTTAAGGAATTATAATGAATAATAATAATAATAATATTTCATTTTAATTATGGGCACATTTCAAGATACTCAAGGACACCTTACAATAATAAAAAACATACTTAAAACAGAAGAAAAAAAAACAATACAACACAATAAACAATAATACAAAAAAAAGCAATACCCAATAACATAACTAAATCAATCAGGATAGGCTAATCTAAAAAAATGAGTTTTGAGACATGATTTAAAAATTCAGAGACTAAAACTATTACGTATGTCCTGAGGTAGAGTATTCCAAATCGTTGGAGCAATACAACTAAAGGCTCTACTTCCCGTGGTAGTCAAACGTAAAGATGGTACAACAAGAGTCAGAGAAGCAGAAGACCTGAGAGAATCGGGTAGGTGAATACACATGAAGTTCACTCAGATATGAAGGTGCTAGATTATGAAGAGCCTTATAAGTGAAAAGTAAAATCTTAAATTGAATTCGATATCTAATTGGAAGCCAATGAAGGTGCCTTAAAACTGGAGTAATATGCTCATTCAACGGTGTTCGTGTAATGATCCGAGCTGCTGAATTCTGAACCATCTGAAGTTTATGAATAAGTTTCTGTGAAACACCACTGAGAAGAGAATTACAGTAATCAATTTGAGACATAACTAATGCACGCACAAGGACAGCAGTACCATTAGCAGAAAGAGATGGTCGAAGACGATTGACATTTAGCATATAATAATATGCTGACCGTGTAATATTATTTACATGTGCCTCAAAAGACAAAGTGCTGTCAAGGATGACACCCAGACTCTTAACCTGAAAAGAAGTAGAGATAACAGAATCGTCGATATTAAGTGTAAAACTTCCACGGTTATGCAGTTTTGATTTAGTATCAGTAGTTGATTTAGAATGCATAATGCATTATAAAAAAACTTATAATATGTTATATCAGCTCATGAATAATTATAACAACAATTATAATACATCATAATACTTACATATTTGTGGTTATAACTTTTAAGAGTATGATTATTTGACACAATGAACACCATATTAAATCTACTTCATTTACAGTATAATGGACTGTATCATATCTTGACATTGTTTATTTAAGATCTACACAGTATCTTACTCAGTGTTGAGTGTTATTTAAGTGTTTCCTGTGAGGCTAATATTATTTAATTGATGTGAGCTAAATATTCTTCAACAGAAAAAATGCAATGTTTAACGTGGTTACACTTTATTTTGATGGTCCCCTTAGTCTATTGACTATAACTTTGCAACTACATGTCAACTAACTCTCATTTGAGTATAGGCTTATGTTAAGGTTAGGGTATGTAGAATGTTGACGTACTTGCAAAGTTGCTTATAGTCAGTTTGTCTGTTGGTGGACTATCAAAATAAAGTGTTAACATATATTTACAGTAGCAGACATGCTACTAATACTCTAATGACCACTAGTTGACATCATAGGCGGAGATAAGGGGGGGCTGGGGCCAATCATGATTTTGTCTGAGCTATAAATAAAATATGAAAATTAAATAATTTATATTTTCTTATTTTATTTGTATTATCTTATTATTTTAGTGGATTGAGTAAGTACGTTTTGGGCTAAATTAATTTCTAGGATATTTAAGCCCCATGCTCGCGAGCCGCGACTCATCATGATTCTTAACTTGTCGCGATAGGCTACATGAGAGGACTCTCTTTTCATTATTTTCCCGCTTTAGCAAGTTAACTGAATAATGGAAATTCGGTGTATTTTTTAATAAACCCGTTAACAAAAATGTGGTGGACTGAGTCACTGCTGGCTGAATTGGACAGGCGATTTTCACATGAAGCGTTGGCCTCGAGTGTGGCGTGTGACGCAGTATTCAGTTGTGAGAAAAACGGCACCAGTCCTCTACTAAGTATGTATGCCTTAAAGTCCGCGTGAAACGGAAGTTGCTGCCAACTTTATTTCAGTGTAGTGACGTATTTCCAGCTGAAACGGAATATTGAATAGAGGTCATGGTTTAATTTTTGCGCTCCTCCTCTCATCTCTCACTCATAGCAAACTAACGGTTGGAGGGGTGTGTTTAAGTTTATTCTGCCCAAGCCGTAAAACTGACGTCATCAGAGAAGGAATGCAATTTCAGAGCGGAAGCAAATATTCAGATTTTGATTAAAGATTACCAAGACAAACACTTTTTTTCAGCGGATTAACTTGAACGGATTAATTGTTCACATCAAGATAAGAAATGTGCGCTAATAAAGTAAATAAAGTCAATTTTGATTTCATGCGGACTTTAAGCTTCACCCTCAGCTTGTGACAGCTGAATTGGATCTTGTGAAATGTGCGATCGCATCGCCGATCACCTTTGAGAAGTAGGCTCAAGAGTGAAGCCCTGAAGTAGGCTACGGAAGCCCTGTAGCCCTGAAGTAGGCTATGGAAGGACAAATATCCAAACTTTTTCAGACTACTGCAGCTTGCACTCACGCTGCCTGTTGGTTCGGCTACATCAAAAATAAGTTTCCCAGTTATGAGGAGAATAAGAAACTTGCTTTGATTAGAGCCCTGCATCGGCTGCACGGGCCTCAAATAGCCCGGCCCTGACCCGAGACGCCAAGGCCCTAGCTAATCTATAGATATAAAACAGTTCAAGCATGTAACAATGTTTAAACGTTAAACCTAGATAAATGTGCGCTATATCCAATAGTTTGTGCGGAGAGTGGAAGCTAGCTTAGCGCACTTTGCAGAACATGGAGGCGCCAGCGCAATCACTTGCATTTTTTTCAGTGGATAGGCCTACGCCGTCATTTTTGCTCATAAAGGTAAGAGTATTACATCATTCGTAACTGTAAAGGGTCTAAACAAAACAAACATGATGCGCTTTCTGCCGTCTCATCTTCAACAGGAGCTCTGCACAAAAATTAACTGAAACTCAGTGAATACATGCCTCGCAGACATGATAAATATATCTATAGAAAGCTTTAAATTACTACTTAACGAAAAAAAAACAAATCAAAAACAAAAACTCTTTCATTATAATCATAATCCGTAAAGATGCACTTCTCTCTAAGCGTGGTTTAATTTTTGCGCTCCTCCTCTCATCTCTCACTCATAGCAAACTAACGGTTGGAGGGGTGTGTTTAAGTTTATTCTGCCCAAGCCGTAAAACTGACGTCATCAGAGAAGGAATGCAATTTCAGAGCGGAAGCAAATATTCAGATTTTGATTAAAGATTACCAAGACAAACACTTTTTTTCAGCGGATTAACTTGAACGGATTAATTGTTCACATCAAGATAAGAAATGTGCGCTAATAAAGTAAATAAAGTCAATTTTGATTTCATGCAGACTTTAAGCTTCACCCTCAGCTTGTGACAGCTGAATTGGATCTTGTGAAATGTGCGATCGCATCGCCGATCACCTTTGAGAAGTAGGCTCAAGAGTGAAGCCCTGAAGTAGGCTACGGAAGCCCTGTAGCCCTGAAGTAGGCTATGGAAGGACAAATATCCAAACTTTTTCAGACTACTGCAGCTTGCACTCACGCTGCCTGTTGGTTCGGCTACATCAAAAATAAGTTTCCCAGTTATGAGGAGAATAAGAAACTTGCTTTGATTAGAGCCCTGCATCGGCTGCACGGGCCTCAAATAGCCCGGCCCTGACCCGAGACGCCAAGGCCCTAGCTAATCTATAGATATAAAACAGTTCAAGCATGTAACAATGTTTAAACGTTAAACCTAGATAAATGTGCGCTATATCCAATAGTTTGTGCGGAGAGTGGAAGCTAGCTTAGCGCACTTTGCAGAACATGGAGGCGCCAGCGCAATCACTTGCATTTTTTTCAGTGGATAGGCCTACGCCGTCATTTTTGCTCATAAAGGTAAGAGTATTACATCATTCGTAACTGTAAAGGGTCTAAACAAAACAAACATGATGCGCTTTCTGCCGTCTCATCTTCAACAGGAGCTCTGCACAAAAATTAACTGAAACTCAGTGAATACATGCCTCGCAGACATGATAAATATATCTATAGAAAGCTTTAAATTACTACTTAACGAAAAAAAAACAAATCAAAAACAAAAACTCTTTCATTATAATCATAATCCGTAAAGATGCACTTCTCTCTAATGGCGCGTCTAATGAGGAGATGGCGATCAGGATCGGCAACGTCATCATTGCGACACCGACTCAGAAAACACTAGTTTATTAGTAAATAATTCAAATATCTCCTTACTGTTTCCCCCTGACGCATTTCTCATAAAGGTAAGAGTAATACATCATTCGTAACTGTAAAGGGTCTACTTTTATTTGTGTGCACTCACAATATCAACAAAACGTTGTGCTTTTATAAAATAAAGAAATCAAACGTGATGCGCTTTCTGCCGTCTCGTCTTGAACAGGAGCGCTTACAAAAATGAACCGAAACTCAGCGAATACATGCCTCACAGACATGATAAATATATCTATAGAAAGCTTTAAATTACTACTTAACGAAAAAAAAACAAATCAAAAACAAAAACTCTTTCATTATAATCATAATCCGTAAAGATGCACTTCTCTCTAATGGCGCGTCTAATGAGGAGATGGCGATCAGGATCGGCAACGTCATCATTGCGACACCGACTCAGAAAACACTAGTTTATTAGTAAATAATTCATATATCTCCTTACTATTTCCTCCTGATACATTTATGGTAATTACTTTTTAATTGATGGATGTCTAAAATATAAAAATAAGGAGAAGCCTAAAACAGGCCCGAGGCCCGGCCTGCGTCTGAACTATGACGTGAAAATTGTCCCGAAGCCCAGCCCGAGGGGCGTAAAAAAGTCGGGCCCGGCCTGAAATGCAGGGCTCTAGCTCTGATCTAGCACACAGAAAACGATTTGACTGAAAATTTATCAGAAGATATAGTGAAAGATAGAAGAAAGAAGAAAGAAGAAAGATTTCGCAATTCGGAAAAAGAGGCGGCTTTTCTGCATTAGGTAGGCCCTATGTTTTTTTTTACTCTTTGTACAGCAGTTATTGTTCATTTTAAAAGTATTTTGAATGTAGAATATGTGTTACATAAATACATGAAATGTAGAACATATAAAAAAGTGCTCATGGCTCGTCTGCCAGTGGGTGCCCCCCCACGCATAAAAGTGAAACTCCGCCTATGATTGTGCTGTTACTCCTTTCGAGCCGAAGTTCACAAAATTGGGTGTTATTTATGGGGAGTAGAATTATTTATTTGAAAACGATTTGACTGAAAATTTATCAGAAGATATAGTGAAAGATAGAAGAAAGAAGAAAGAAGAAAGATTTCGCAATTCGGAAAAAGAGGCGGCTTTTCTGCATTAGGTAGGCCCTATGTTTTTTTTTACTCTTTGTACAGCAGTTATTGTTCATTCTAAATGTATTTGTAATGTAGAATATGTGTTACATAAATACATGAAATGTAGAACATATAAAAAAGTGCTCATGGCTCGTCTGCCAGTGGGTGCCCCCCC
This sequence comes from Sinocyclocheilus rhinocerous, assembly GCF_001515625.1. NCBI lineage: Eukaryota > Metazoa > Chordata > Actinopteri > Cypriniformes > Cyprinidae > Sinocyclocheilus > Sinocyclocheilus rhinocerous. Next base: position 102,065 of record NW_015666173.1, read on the forward strand.
ACGCATAAAAGTAAAACTCCGCCATCCCAGTTCTCTCAGACAGAGTGCGATCGATTCTCCTAATCTCCTTGCGCCTGAATTGTCAAATACACACACAGTTGTCAAAATGTCCATCATGTGGAGTAAATACAGTCGGTTATGGCTTAAGTGAATGTAAACGGGTGGGTGAAAACCGGATATATGTCAGTATACATCCATGCATTCTGTCTTAAAGGGGTCATATGATGCGATTTCAATTTTTCCTTTCTCTTTGGAGTGTTACAAGCTCTTGGTGCATAAAGAAAATCTGTAAAGTTGCAAAGTTACACCAAATACACAAAATAATGTAATTTTTAGCAGCATCATATGACCCCTTTAAAGGGACAGCAGCCAAATTAAATACCTGTCTGTGTCATAAATGTTAATTAAACAACAAAAGATGCTAAATAAATGTATACATGTTAAATAAACCCACTGCATTTGAAAAACAAGTGTATTTCGTTTGTATCTCTATCGTATGTCTTATGGTTTGTGATTTGCTTCTGTTCTTTTTTATATAACAAAAATAATTAGATATATGAATATCAAACAGATATCAAGAAATACATTTTCACATATCGTGGTCATATTGCCCACCCGTCCCGTATTCCACCATGAGAAATCTGGTCACCCTATTTAATTTATAAGTTTCGTGTTTGTGTTTTTCCCGTTTTATTCGTTGCAATCAGTGCTGTGTGCAGTCAGTGCAATGAATGATGGGATATGTAGTCCGGGGTGATATGCAACAGTGTGTAGTGCGAGAGTCAATGAAAATGGAAAGGGTGACCTCTGCTGGCTAGCAGATGGAAGTTCATGGACCGGATACGTAACAATTACAGTACATGAGTGTTAGGGTTAACCCTGCTCCATAATGCTCACTTTGTTTCATTTTGGGTAAAAATAGAAAAATAACTCTAAAATACTTTGTAACCCAGTAACTTGAGTAGTTTTTCAGCAAACTACTTTTTTACTCTTACTTGAGTCATCTTATTTTTCAGTACTTTTACTTGTACTCAAGTAAATTATTCCTTAAGTAGCAATACTTTACAGTTTCTTAGTACTCTTTCCACCACTGATGGTGATCTTATTACTTTATCAGTTTACAGTACTAAAAATGGGTTCAGAACCACAAGTTCTGCAGGCAAGAGGTATCTGTTATCTGGCTGTCACTGTCAGGGCTGTGTGTGTGGAATGTGTTGATGAATTGATGGCAAAATTGGTGATCAGGCTGTTTCTTTTCCAGGTGCGGAGATTCAGATAAGAACATTGATGACCGTAAAGCGGTGTAAATCTGTCCATAAATCTTGCTCTAATTATCTTCTTTTATGCATATGCTCTTTTTTCCCTCTTTGTCTTCTGTTCTCTCTTTCTCCATTTCAGTCTGGTTTTCATTCCAGGACATCAAGAAAAAAAAGAAAAAAAATATGATACAGCATGATAAAACATTCATTTCTAGACTGCTTTTTATATTTCTTGATGTTAAATTTCTTTTTTATTTATTTATTCATTAATTCATTCTGTAGAACAGTTTCTCTCAATTTCTCAAGTGGACATCACAGGTTATTATGCCATGATTCCAGTTTGAAGGGAGCATATATGTTCCATTCAAAGGGTATTAAAGTGCGTGAGATCATGTGAATTTAAATTTATTTAGAGAGGTATATTATGTCATACTTCACACTTCTCTAGTAAGCTTCGTCTGTGTGTGAAGATGCTGCAGGCTGTGACGTAACGCAAATCCGTGAAAGAATGTTCCGAAGTGAAGTAAACTTAAATGGATTTCCTATGCTCAGGGAGTAGGGAGCAAAGAACACTGTGTAGGGACCATGTCAATCAGAACACAGTTCACAGAGCTCTCTCCTAAACGAGCTGGTTATCTGAATCAGTTGTGTTAAATAAGAAAGATATGCAAAATATGCAGAGCACTGGAATTGAGAACCACTGCTGTAGATCATATTATCCAGTCATACATTCAGTCTCCAACACTGTATACAAGATAATGTTTCATTAACAAATCAGTAATAAAAAAAATGTTCTTTCAAATTTTTTTTTTTATTTTTTTTTTTACAATTGTTTGACTGTACAGAATGATTTCAATTCATCAACACATTCCACACACACAGCCCTGACAGTGACAGCCAGATAACAGATACCTCTTGCCTGCAGAACTTGTGGTTCTGAACCAATTTTTAGTACCGTCATTATGCGAAGTTGGCATGAACTGAAGGCCTAAACAGTGAAATTAGTGGTGATGACAACTCAGAAAGGCTACACTGGATCTACGGAAGTGGCAGTGAATGTCAATGGTGTTTAGACAAAACAGGGATGGTGCCCTTACACAGTATTTGAAGGAAGAGGAGCTAATGAAGGAGCTAATGAATGGAAACTGGTTCCACAAAGGAGAAAAATAAAGCTGAATATATCCCAGCAGTGACAAAACACAATAAGCAATACAATGAGGTGTGCCAACAGTATTACATTTCCAAACTCCCCTCTAGGCCACTCATTTCTGACATAATCTTGGACAGGGTGCAGATATAAGAGGACCACGGTGTGAGGATGTCACAATGGCTACAGAATATTTCAGACATTTTACACAACAGTTAGCCACAGCCTCAGATGTCACGTCTACGGACGAGCCACAGTCCAGTTTACTGCCTGATGCATGTTGCACACACAAATGTTAAGCATTTTGTTTTAAGAAATATAGTATATACAAAGTATATACACAAAAGGAAGTATTACATTGTATTACATTCATAGGCGGAGTTTCACTTTTATGCGTGGGGGGGCACCCAATGGCAGACTAGCCATGACCACTATCTTTCTTTCATCTCTTCTGATAAATTTTCAGTCAAATCGTTTTCTATGTGCTAGATCAGAGCTAGAGCCCTGCATTTCAGCCTGGGTCCGATGGGCCCTGACTTTTTTACGCCCCTCGGGCTGGCTCCAAACGTTTTTCTAAATTAACTTAATAAAAGTACGGAAAGAAATATAATCACTTTGCCATTACATACAAAACTGAACTATTTTAATAGCTGAAATAGTAGTATACTGTAGGCTGTTTTGAGAGAAGCTGTCGGACATGGGCCGGGCTAGGGTCTGAGCGTCTCGGGTCAGGGCCGGCCTATTTGAGGCCCGTGCAGCCGGTGCAGGGCTCTAATCAGAGCACGTTTCTTATTCTCCTCATAACTGAGAAACTTATTTTTGATGTAGCCGAACCAACGGGCAGCGTGAGTGCAAGCTGCAGTAGTCTGAAAAAGTTTGGATATTTGTCCTTCCATAGCCTACTTTCATGGCTTCACTCTTGAGCCTACTTCTCAAAAGTGATCGGCGATGCGATCGCACATTTCACAAGATCCACTTCAGTTGTCACAAGCTGAGGGTGAAGCTTAAAGTCCGCATGAAATCAAAATTGACTTTATTTACTTTATTAGCGCACATTGTCTTGATGTGAACAATTCATCCGTGCAAGTTAATCCGCTGAAAAAAAATTGTTTGTATTCGTAAATCTTTCTTTCATCTCTTCTGATAAATTTTCAGTCAAATCGTTTTCTATGTGCTAGATCAGAGCTAGAGCCCTGCATTTCAGCCTGGGTCCGATGGGCCCTGACTTTTTTACGCCCCTCGGGCTGGGCTTCGGGACAATTTCATGGCTTCACTCTTGAGCCTACTTCTCAAAAGTGATCGGCGATGCGATCGCACATTTCACAAGATCCACTTCAGTTGTCACAAGCTGAGGGTGAAGCTTAAAGTCCGCATGAAATCAAAATTGACTTTATTTACTTTATTAGCGCACATTGTTGTTTTCTGAGTTGGTGTCGCAATGATGACGTTGCCGATCCTGACTCGCCATCTCCTCATTAGACGCGCCATTAGAGAGAAGTGCATCTTTACGGATTATGATTATAATGAAAGAGTTTTTGTTTTTGATTTAATTTATTTCGTTAAGTAGTAATTTAAAGCTTTGTATAGATATATTTATTATGTCTGTGAGGCATGTATTCGCTGAGTTTCAGTTCATTTTTTTGAAGAGCTCCTGTTGAAGACGAGACGGCAGAAAGCGCATCATGTAGCGCACATTGTCTTGATGTGAACAATTCATCCGTGCAAGTTAATCCGCTGAAAAAAAATTGTTTGTATTCGTAATCTTTAATCAAAATCTGAACATTTGCTTCCGCTCTGGAATTGCATTCCTTCTCTGATGACGTCAGTTTGACGGCTTGGGCAGAATATACTTAAACACACCCCTCCAGCCATTAGTTTGCTATGAGTGAGAGATGAGAGGAGGAGCGCAAAAATTAAACCATGACCTCTATTCAATATTCAGTTTCAGCTGGAAATACGTCACTACACTGATATAAAGTCGGCAGCAACTTCCGGTTCAGGCGGACTTTAAGGCATACATGCTTAGTAGAGGACTGGTGCCGTTTTTCTCAACTGAATACTGCGTCACACACCACGCTCCAGGCCAACGCTTCATGTGAAAATCGCCTGTCCAATTCAGCCAACGGTGACTCAGTCCACCACATTTTTATTCACGGGTTTATTAAAAAATACAAAGAATTTCCATTATTCAGCTAACTTGCTAAAGCGGGAAAATAATGAGAGAGTCCTCTCATGTAGCCTAATATTATAGAAATTAATTTAGCCCAAAACGTACTTATTCAATCCACTAAAATAATAAGATAATACAAATAAAATGAGAAAATATCAATTATTTAATTTTTATATTTTAGTTATAGCTCAGACAAAATCATGATTGGCTCTCGTCTGGGGGGGCAGTGATCCCCCCCCCAACCCCAGCCCCCCCTAATCTCCGCCTATGATTACATTGTAGGTTTTCTAAGGATAAATCAACTTGCAATGATGGTTCCATGGATACAATTAAGAAAACAAATTTATGAGAAACTAATAACTGTTTATACTAATATTTAGTGATCAAAAACTTTGAGACATGACTCTTTTTAACAAAGAGATCTAGAAATTGCTTGAAAAGATTACCTTAATAAAGTAAAAACTGACATGTCTGATATGGCACTGAAAGAATCAACTTCTCAAGTGGGCGAATGCGTAGGGCCACACAGTTGGATGGGTTGAAGGGTCTTCTCCTTTTTCTCATTGCTAAATAGGCACCAATTCCTTTCCCTGAGGGAGAAGCCTGCTTTCATGTGGTAAGTCCTCCACCAGCAATCAGAGAGTAAACCACACTAGTTTACCCTCCTGCCTACTATACACCCACCCGTTGTGGCTTATTGTGCTTATTATTCCTATATTACACAACACTAAGGAGTTAAAATGAAGGGTTGAAGACACTTTTCCATTTCTGAGTGTTTTTAAGGGTAAATTATGGAACACTAAGTCTGATGAGTGATTTTTAACAACTATCATTTTCAGAGCCTTCCTCATCATGATTTGATTATCTACATAAGGATACTTTAAACACCGTGATGCCATTATACTAAATAATGGAATAAATATATATTTTATTTATTTATTTCTAAGTTACAGCTGATTATTTGAGTTGTTTTTGGTAGAGATTTTTCAAGATTTTCTTAGTCTTTTGTCAGTTCTTTGGCTGAGAAACATTTTTTTGTACAATGCTTATGCTAAACAATGCTATTTTCCAGTAAACAAGCATGGCGGAACACTGACTGACATGTACCTGCATATATATGTGTGTATATATATATATATATATATATTTATTTATTTATTTATTTATTTTTATTAATTTTTTCCCAGTTCATGGATTCCATGGGAATCAAATCAATGACCTTGGTGTTGCTAGCATCATGCTCTAGCTTTTGATCTGTGCTCTCTGTGTACAACATATTACAGGCATATACACCACAACCAAAAATACTAAGGAATAGTTGTAATGCACAGAATGTACATTAATGGTTCAGAAATTTTACTCATCCTAATGCACAGGATGAGTAGGAAGAGGATGAAGGGGTAGGGGGAAGGGATGATGGGGGATGATGGTCAGGTTGACCTGGGCATCTGGAACTGATGGCCCGGAGAGACTCAGAGTGGGGGTATAGACTCGTTTGTATTTTTAGGCCAGACGATTAGGACCCTCTAAAGCTGGGAAGAGCTGAGGTAAGCTTGAGCTTGGTGGAGGTCTTTGAGATTGTTACAAATGGTATGCTTGTGATGTCCAGCGGCCTAGGATTCTGATAGTCTCATCGGAGATTCCGCATCTGGCTGCAGAGGTTGCTGCTCCAATGCGAAAGGAATTAATTGAATAATGTTCTGGAGATATGCCAGAGATATGGAGGATTTGACAGAAGTGTTTGCTAAACCAGAATCTTGTGGCCAGTTTTCCAGTTTCAGTAAGAAAAAGCAGATCTTTGGGAGATGCTCACCTTGCGTATCTAGAGCGGACATATTCAGAAATAGGTTCAAATGAACTGAGTAAGGAATTTAGACGGAAGATGTAAATAGGAAATGATGTTCCTAATTGGTCAGTTTTGCTTCTTCGAAGGGTGAAGATGAGCGTATCTGAGGAGTGTGTGAGAGGTGTGAGAATGAGAGATAGCAGGGCAATTGTTGCCAGTGGTTAGTTTGTAGAAGAAGTTGATCCCTGACATGTAGGTTTGGACAGAGCACATGCGAATCTTTAGGGAGAAATGAACGTAAGATATGAAGTTCCAAATGGACATCATGTCAGTTGATAGGAAAGAAAGCTGATAGAAGAAGTGGGTCCATGTACAATGAGGTTATCTTCCATCCAATCATTTTTTTATTTAATATTGAAATTTGAAAAATGAAAAAAAAAAAAAAACGGCACATTTTTTGTTTTTAATTTGTTCAAACAAAACGAAACATGAAAGAATTCAGCTTCATTTTTGGTTTTTACATTCGGGGATAGAAAACGAATAAACAACTTGAATATTCGATCTCTATGTGGGTGGGAATGAAACACCCCTCTCCGCTGATTGGTCAATCAAACCTTACAACATAATAATAGTCCTTAAAAAAACATAATACGAGTCCTCAGCTTCTATAGATTCTTAACGTGTTTATTTCTACTACATTTGATCTCTTTCTCTTCATCAAACAGCCAGATTAACGAATGGCTTGACACAAACCGTACCGAGGCAGGGCCTAGACTTTCTTTTGTGTTGACATAAATTCTGCAACCTACCCGTGAAATATTAATTTATCTCATAAATATTAAATTACTTCACATCTGCACTCACAACTACTAGCCTACATCTTTGGCACACCGCCTGAATTATTATAGCTAACCACCTATTAAAATATGTGTGGCAAAGCTGTGCGATGCACTGCAGCGTGGGGGAGAATGTATTGTAGACAAGCACAGATCACTATTAATTTATGTGAACATAGGTAGTTTTAGACAATAAGCTGAGTTTATTTAATTAATATTGAGTATTGGCCAGCTAACTGATGGCATACAAAATTGTTATTTTCTCTGCCAACTAAACCAAAACAGGCCACAGAACTGTTGTGCAACTGACTCGCAGTAGGCGCATAGAGTGGTGTATCATTCCTGAATGAATCAGAGTCTTTGAAAGACCCATTATTATAGACAACAATTCAATGACCAATTATTATAGACAGTCATTTCATTTTATTCCTAAATGAATGAATGAAGCATTTTGAACGAATAGATTTAATAAAAGGCTCCTTTATTAATACAATGAAATACCGCCACCTAGTGGCGATATTACTTTCATAATTCAAGTATCATTTCATTTGATTCATATTTCTGTATTAAAAATGTTGTATAAAACATTAATCTCATTTCATTATACATTTGTAATTGCTATGTAAATGCAGGTACAGCCGTCTGATCAGCATTAAACTAAATACATCTAAAAGCATCTTCAGATGCAGGTTCTATATCACTGAATACTGATTTAATTGGTAACAGCCTATTGCCATATTATTCTAATTTATTTGATGTAAGAATTTAACATTAAAGATTAGAAAAATAATAGATGTGCTGTGAAGGTAAATTACACAAAGTCATTTCTTTTCATATCTGTCATATTATTTAAGTACCTCCTTTGTCTAAAACACAGCGGATTGTCTAAAACAAAAGTTATGACTGTATGTTCACATAAATTGATAGTGGTCTGCGTTTCATTACAATACATTCTCCCCGCGCTGCAGTGTGTAATGATTCATCACTACAGCTGGGATCCATTTGCAGTTTTATTTGAGAAGTAGTTGTACGGGCAGAGGTCAGAACACAGACAAGGCAATATAGCAGAGCAAGCTGAGGGGTAAACATTAAACAAGCGTGAGATCGGGGCAAAGAGTGGTCCAAAAAAAGCATTAATCCAAAAACCATAGCAAAAGTCCAAAAGGCAGGCAGAAAAGAATAAAAAAACATAAGACAGGCAAGGTAACAACAAAAGACAATCCAAGGATACAGAGAGAACACTCAGTAATGTCCACCTAGGTAAAACAAGACTTCGCAAAGAACCCAGGAGAAAGCTGACTATAAAAAGCCCAGATAACTGGGCCAGGTACGGGGCTGATGGGAAATGTAGTAAGACAGGGAAAATCAGTACTCTGGTGATGGGGCCCTCTGATGGCCCGAAGAGGGAGTCATGGAAGCGCTCTCCATAACAGAGCCCCCTCCCTACGAGCGGCTCCGGAAGCGAGGAAGTGGTCGACGCCAGGGTCTCCTGCGTGGTCTGGGGGCCGGTATATCCGGATGGTCTCGATTGGAACTCCTCCACCAGATTGTGATCCAAAATGTCATCAGCATTCGCCCAAGACAGTTCCTCCGGGCCGTAACCCTCCCAGTCGACCAAATATCGGAGGGTTCTTCTCCCGGCGTCTGGAGTCGAGTAATTCTCGCACCTGATAGATCTCCTCGCCTTCCACCATTATGGGCAGGGGACCCTGGTCCTCAGGCGCCTCCTCCACCCCCTCACCGGGACCAGCAGCGGGCCTCAACAAGGAGACATGAAATGTGGGAGAAACACGGAAATGATTAGGTAAAGCCAATTTGAAAGATACAGGGGTAATCTGTCTAATTATCTGAAAGGGACCCATGTACCTGGGACTAAGTTTGCGACATGGCAAATAGAGACGGAGGTCCCTGGATAACCACACCCACTGGCCTGCGCTGTACTCTGGGCTGGGACAACGATGCCGGTCGGCTTGAACTTGTTGACGTCTTACAGCGTGTAAGTGATGATGAGCCTGATTCCATGTTTCCTCACTTCTCTGAATCCAGTCATTGACCGCAGGAACGTTGGTGGTTCTCTTGACCAGGGGATTAAGGGTGGTTGATAACCCAGTATACATTGAAACGGAGTTAAGCCAGTGGAAGGTTTGCAAAGAGAGTTCTGAGCATATTCGGCCCACATTAGAAATCTGCTCCAGTCTTGTTGATTCTGACTACAATAAGATCGCAGGAATCTGGTAAGTTCCTGATTGAGTCTTTCCACCTGTCCATTGGATTGAGGATGGTAGCCTGAGGTGAGGCTCACATTGACCTCCAGCTCTTTGAAGAAAGCTGACCACAAACGGGAGGTAAATTGGGGACCTCGGTCGGAAACTATGTCCTCAGGTAGACCGTAGAAGCGAAAGACTAGCTCACATAGCCGTTCTGCGGTTTCCAGCCTTCGAAAAACGGTCAATGACGGTGAGGATTGTGGTATGGCCGTTAAAATTGGGTAAACCGGTGATGAAATCAATGGCGATATGTGACCAGGGACGTTGAGGTATAGGTAGTGGGTGGAGGAGCCCAGCCGGTAAGAGGTGGGATGATTTCTGTGTGTTGCAAACTTGGCATCGACGAATCAAATTCACAGTGTCTTTTCTCAAAGATGCCCACTAAAATCGATTCTGAAGAAGTTGGATGGTCGCGTTGATACCCGGATGACCTGAGCTGAGTGAAGTATGAACTTGTGTGATCGTTCTCTCACGAAGAGTCTCAGAAACAAACAACTTATCTTGGGGGCATTCGGGAGGAAGGACCTTCTTTCTCAGAGGCTCGGCACATTTGGCACCCGCGTCCAGATCACGGGATGCGGCAGACCTAAGTGATCTCCCACCGGCGGTGGAAGACACTATCAACTCAGGCCAGAGCCCTCTCTACGAGGCGAGCTTTTGCCTTGAAGAGGAGTCTGTTCGCGATCTGGTGTTCTTCTCGCCGAGAAAACCCCCGAAGATGCACGACTGGAGTAGCGCTTTCTTTCCTGCAAGGAAGGTTGGAGCATAGGCTGTCTCACCCTCCACCTTGAAAGTGTATGTGGCTGCTATCACAGCACATCACGATGCAGTGGACGGCCGGTCCCTGGGAAAGCACGGTCTCATCGTCAGGTTCCTGAGGGGTGCCAGAATGTTAAATCCTCCTAGGCCACCCCTGGTACCCTCCTGGGATCTCTCTACTGTCCTGGCTGGCCTTCAGAGGGATCCCTTTGAGCCGCTAGACTAAGTTGAGCTTAATTCCCGTCTGCTAAGACAGCGCTCACTTCCATCAAGAGGGTCGGGGAATTCCAAGTATTTTCAGTGAGCGAAGAGTGCCTTGTGTTCAGGCCGGCCTACTCTCACGTTGGCCTAAATATGTACCCAAGGTTCCCACCACGACTTTTCGCGATCAGGTGGTGAACCTGCAAGCACTGCCCTCGGAGGAGGCAGATCCAGCCTTGGCGTTGCTGTGTCCCGTAAGAGCGCTGCATATATACGTGGACCGCAACCAGAGCTTCAGAAGCTCTGAGCAGCTCTGTGTCTGCTACGGAGGTCAGCAGAAAGGGAAGGCTGCCTCCAAGCAGAGATTGGCCCACGGAATAGTGGATGCCATTGCCTTGGCAAACCAATCTCCGAGGCGAGCCGTGCCCCCTGGGGGTAAGGGCTCACTCCACATGGAGTGTTGCCTGCTCCTATGCGTTGGCGCACGGCACCTCTCTGGCCGACATCTGTTGAGCTGCGGGCTGGGCGACACCAAACACCTTCGCGAGAGTTTACAGTCTCAGTTTACAGAACCAGTTTCTTCCCGTGTGTTGGGTAACAGGTAAGTGGCGGGAAGAGCTGGCCGGTGTCACGCTTGCTGTTTCATTCCCCCTCACCCGGGGATGCGAGCACCTGTTTCCTCCTCTAGTACAGTTCCCTGGACGGCAAACCCTGGTGGAGTATCCTCCAGCACACCCGGCAGTCAGACTGGGCAGAGCAGTCTGAAGCCAGGCCCAGTATTGGTGTTAGCTTGCCCGGGTCTCCAGTCAGCCCCTGTACTTGGCTAGGTGTCCATATGGCTTGATTCCCTTCGGGTGATCCCATATGTGTATTCTTCCACGGTAAGGTTTCCCTCTCTGTGAACCCGTGTCTTCCTTTTGACAGACCATTCTGTCAGGCTCTGCTGGTAGTCGTTCCATCTCTACTCTCAGGTAGGGTCTGCCTCAGAGTCTCATTCCATATGTAGTACTGCCCCAGGCCTGGGTCAGTCCATATCAGTGTCTCCACATGATACCTCCCTACGGGTAGGATGTGGCCTCCATAGCGCCCTTCTCTGGAAGGCTCGCTTCCCCATTGTTACTGCCAAGCTGTAACAACAAATAGGAAACACTTGAAGCAGTCTTCCATTGAAAGAATGAATGCGCCCTTCTGTTAAGAAATTTCTGTGGTGAAAGGAACAGTGGCTTGGCTATCACCAGCAGCGATATACTCACCTTTGGTCCCTGTGGATACCAAGGTCAGCAAATTTGTGCTGGAGTGGTGGGAAGGTTACGACCTTTGCATAACATTTGTCTGACACGTGGCTGCTTGTCAACATTTGCAATGCCATAAGGTTGTGACGGGGTTCAGGTTGTGACACTTTCCATGGACCCCTAATGTCGTCATCGACATAACTCAAAGTGACTGACAGATAGGGAACGTCTCGGTTACGTACGCAACCCTCGTTCCCTGATGGAGGGAAGAGAGACGTAATGTCCCCATGCCACAACCTCAAACCATCGCTGGTTGCCAGGGACAAGTTCTTGGCTCCTCAGCCTAAAAACTGATGAGTGGATGCACCTGTCGCCTATTTATACCCGTGAGCACGGGGAGTGGCTCAGCATGCAAAATCCACTAGCCAAATTTCATTGGTGTTTTCTCTTAATCAGAGAGGATTCGGGCTCCCAAGTAAGACCCCTTATGTCATCATCGACATCACGTCTCCGTTCCCTCCATCAGGGAATGAGGGTTACGTACGTAACTGAGACGTTACTCTTGGCAATCAGGGAAGTTGAAGTTGAGAGCACTGGATTTAGCCCCAATTAACTAATTTTTGGACATGCTGTAAGAGGGCCAACAGCTGTTTTAGCAGATGAATGGTGTGTTACAGAGACACCTGAGAATGTTTTGGACTATGTTAGCGGTTTTCGCTATAGGCTTTATGAAGCCAGGGCTGCTGTTAAACGTATATTAGTCCCAGTCCAAGATGCAGCGTTTGTTTAACAAAAATGCTGAAAGGAGGAGTTTTAAGCTTGGTGACCAAGTGTTGGCATTGCTGCCTGTCATAAATAGCCCGTTCCAGGCAAAATTCAGTGGCCCGTACAACATCGCTAAGTGTCTCTCTGACAATATCTGATTAGTACACCTGATAGATGAAAAAAGGTGCAAGTTTGCCATCTTAATTTACTGAAGCCGTATTTTTCATTCTGTGCCGTCTATGTCTGTTGGTGTAAATGGTGTAACTACTGGTGGTTATCCCATGTCCGATTGTATTGCAGGTACTGTAAATCAGAACTTGGAGTCTCCTGGTTCCACCAGTGAGGAGGTTGAAGAGGGTTGTGAATGGTCCTTCTCAAGCAATTGTGGAAGGATGTCTTAAGAACACCCATGTTTTAGCCAACCTCGAAGTACATCTTTCTCATCTGACTGCCCAGGAGAGAGTAGCTATTACGGGGTTAATTAACTGTTTCCCTTCCTTGTTCCCTGATGTTCCAACTCGTACCTCTGTGATTTACCATGATATTGATGTTGGTAAAGCACCATCTATGCATGCATATCGTGTTAATCCTAGGAAGAGGGAAATATTAGGTAAGGAAATTGAATATCTTCTAGCTCATGATCTTGCTGAACCCAGTTTCAGTGCATGGCGTTCCCCCTGTCTGCTGGTTAATAAGCCAGATGGGACGTATCGATTTTGCACTGACTATAGAAAGCTTAATGCGATTAAAAAGCCTGACTTTTATCCTTTACCACGGTGTGATGATTGCGTCGATAGAGTTGGCTCCGCTCAGTTTGTGAGCAAATTTGATCTCCTAAAAGGATACTGGCAGGTGCCTCTAACTGATCGAGCAAAAGAGTTGTCTGTTTTTGTGACACCTGACAACTTCTTTCAGTATAAGGTTCTGCCATTTGGAGCACGAAATGCTCCAGTTATGTTTCAACGTCTTGTTTTATATGGGATACATGGATGTGAGGCTTACCTTGATGATGTGGATTTATTTAGTAATACCTGGACTGATCACTTGTCACAAATCAAGGAACTTTTTTCTTGTCTCGCCACTGCTAACCTTACTATAAACCTAGCCAAATGTGAGTTTGGGAAAGCCAGGGTTACCTATCTTGGTAAGGAGGTGGGTGGTGGGCAGATTAGGCTGTAGAAGCAAAGACTGAGGCTATCTGTGAATTCTCTGTGCCTCAAAACCGACGTGAACTTCGTAGATTTTTGGGTATGGCAGGGTACTATAGAGGTTTTTGTAGAAACTTTGCAACTGTTGTGGTGCGACTAACTGATCTTCTTAGTACCAGAGTGCCATTTGTGTGGTCAGAGAAGTGTCAGGAAGCATTTAACAATGCAAAAATGTTGTTGGCTACAGCTCCTGTTCTTTTGGCCCCAAATTTTAACCATCCTTTCAGTGTTGCAGTAGATGCCAGTTAGGGTGGGACTGGTGCTGTTTTAATGCAGGTGAACTCGAATGGCATAGAACATCCAGTATGTTATTTTTCTAAGAAGTTTAATCGCCACCAACGAGCCTACTCTACCGTGGAGAGGGAGGCACTTGCTCTAATTCTTGCTGTTCAACACTTTGAAGTATATTTGGGGTCATCCACCAGCCCTATAGTCATATATATGGATCACAACCCTTTGTTGTTCATAAATAAAATGCAGAATCAAAATCAACGCATTATGCGTTGGAGTTTGATCCTACAACAGTATCCACTAGACATTAGACATATCAGCGGCAAAGATAACATTATTGTGGACGCACTGTCCCACATCTAGACTTTTGGGGTGCTCTTGTTTTCTTTTCTTGTTCCTAGGGCCCAGGATGGAGAGAAGAAAAGGGTGCATCACAGGAGGTCTTTTGGTTTGTTGATGTATGTGGTGGAGGTTTTCCATTCTGTGAACCTCTTTCTAGGGTGGGAGGTGTTATGACCCCCTGTGCTCTCTTTAGGCCTTTCTTTGTCAGTGCACGGGCAGGGATTGGCCTGAGTGGCAATTAGGTGATTGGGCACACCTGGGACATGGGTGTTTGTATACCAGTGGTCTTTTCTATATAAAGAACTGGGTTGTTGGTCTTAGAAAAAGGTCACACGTTTTGGTCTCTCTCACACCTTTGGTTTCTTTTTCTCATTAATATTGATATTCTTTATGGTTTAACATATAGGCTGATCGGTCACAGCTGCACCTCATCAGGCGGCGGCTACATAAGCCACGCAAGCCCTGCCATCTAGGAGATTCCTCCATGAGACTGAGCACTAACTCGCCCTCTCATTTTTCCCACAGAAAGCAGCGTGTGACCGACCAGCCCCACAGGAGCACTGCACGGACCCTCTGCACTGGGAAGACGGAAGAGAGCACTCACGGCACCGGAGCACCTACCTGGACCTTTCTCACTAGCACCCCTCACCCCAATAAATCCACCCTCCGGGGTATTGATTGAGATTTCTTGTCGTGTGATTCTTCACCCCGTTACAATATATATATATTTTCCCTTTTCCCCTAGACAAGGAACATTGTTCTTTTTATGCTTATTTTCTTATTTTTCAATAAATTATAAATTATTTAAACCTTATTTTTGTTGTCTGTCTCCCTCTTTATGCTGCAGTTTTGGAACGAGCTAGACCGTAACAATGTGTATATATATATATATACACTGTACACACACACACACACACCTTGTACTGTTGTAGGATCAAACTCCAATGCATAATGCGTTGATTGTGATTCCGCATTTTATTAATAAACAACAAAGGGTTGTGATCCGTATATATACACATATTTATGCATGTATACAACTTGCTGACGCTGTTTGTGATACCATATGATTTTTTGCAATACGAAATTGTAGAAAAAATTGCTGGTGACAAAGGAGCTTGCAACCATAGTTATCTAAAGATGCTTTTGGCAAATGCACCCTGTACTCTTCAGATGATGAGTGCACTTGCATGATAATACACTGATAATTTTATGTGCTGTTTATTCAATCGGTGTCTGTCTCCACAATGTAATTTACTACATTTCATGTAAATTACATGGTGCTGATAGCTGACATTTTCGAAAATATATAGACTGAAATGTATTTAAATAGGATGAAAGATGTAAAATGTACTGAATGTTAGCATGCTTATTGTATAATCTAAGTCCACATGTCAGTAACAAGAAACTATGCTCCTAACCACAGGTCGAAAGCTATATTTCCAACCAAACAAGTTTGCAGTGGTGTTTATGAATGTTCGTTCAATTTAAAGTCCATAAAAGTGCACTTTAAATTGAGGTGTTACATATGTATGTGTATAATTTAGGTAAACCCTCCCCTCGGGAGAAATTGCGTGCTTTGTGTGGTGGGTAAACACGCTACTGTAGGTAAATATCTCATCCTTTTCAAAAGTTATGCAAATGCAACAAATGCGTTTTGTTCTAGAGCCAAGGTTTCCCATGGTGTAAGACACTTGAATCTGCAATGAGCGGTTGTGAAGTTCTAAGCAATTTTGTACTTTTGATTGCTGTAGCATCCCCATCAGGTAGATCAGGGCAAGCCTTGGTGGCTTCAAGTCTGCATGCCAGGGGTTTCCAACACGTAAAATTTTTCTTTACAAATGTAGGCAAATGTGCCTAATCTGCGGTGCTACCAACGCTTATTCTAGAGGTTCTCCTGATTCGTATTTTAATTATCATTAAACCCATATTTGATTATGTCACAAGTCAGCGTGAGAAGCTCTGGCAAGCTCTGCTACTGACGCTGGCACTTGCGCACCACAGCTAATAAATAAATCAGGGCTGTCAATCTATTAAAACATTTAATCGTGATTAATCGCATGATTGTCATGAGTTAACTTGTGATTAATCGCAACTTAATCACACATTTTTATCTGTTCTAAATGTACCTTAAATTAATACTTTTCAAGTTTTTAATACTCTATTCAACATGGGCATGGACAAATATGGATGCTTTATGCAAATGTATGTTTATTATTAGTGAAACCATACTCAATATTTTATTATTATTTATTTATTTTATTATTTTTAATAAATAATAGTTTAGCATTCAGATACATTACATCGCAAATATGGAAATATTATGGAATATTTGGATTTGTGCCGAATGAGAGAGGTAGGATACACGAGCACAAAGCTCCATTTCGCAAACAGTTGAGTGCACAAGCCTTTAAAGTATACTCCTTTGTCAGTCTGAGAGACGCATTCAGAATCAGCTCATGGTCACTGTCTAGTGGACTTCGTTTTCAATTGCGCAACTCATGGCATTCGCTGTTCTTCTGCTGGCGGCCGGTTATCAAACAGCGTTGCATTGCTGCGGGCGCCCCCTTCTGGATGGGGGGTGAATTGCCTTATTCGTTATAAGGCCTCATGCACCGAACCGAGATGTTCGTACCGTGACGGTTCGGTACGAATACATGTATCGTTCCACCCCTACTATAATCATAAGCTGCGTCCGTGTGTTTGTAAATGAAAAAGGTCATAGATGTTTTTCAAATAACTTGTTCATGTCTATTAGACATGAAAAAATAACTTTTATTATTATATTTTTTTATTTTATTATTATTATATTATTTTATTATTATTTATTTATTTTATTATTTTTAATAAATAATAGTTTAGCATTCAGATACATTACATCGCAAATATGGAAATATTATGGAATATTTGGATTTGTGCCGAATGAGAGAGGTAGGATACACGAGCACAAAGCTCCATTTCACATACAGTTGAGTGCACAAGCCTTTAAAGTATACTCCTTTGAATTGCCTGTATTCGTTGTAAGGCCTCATGCACCGAACCAAGATGTCCGTACCGTGACGGTTCAGTACGAATACATGTATCGTTCCACCCCTAATATATATATATATATATATAATACATTCATATAAAATAAATAAACATTACAGCATAATTTGATGCCCTAACAATTGTCACGATTTGAAAAACTAATTGTAAATACAGCTCTGTGTTATGCAAAGTATAACAACAGTCTCACACAACATGCAGCGTAGGTTTGGTTTTGTGTAAAAACATTGCAGATTGCTGAGAGTAAAAGTATGAATGAATTGTATGAATGCATAAAGGGAACCGACTGTGTTCAGTAAGGTTTCAATGGCATTTGCTTTCCATCTTCTCTCTGTGTAATGCCTAATAAAGCAGTGTTTAAGCAGTGCTGCTTGCTTAAAGAGCTTACCATGGAAAGCTACATTTCTGCTGTTCCATAAGTGCCACATGCTGTCAAACTATGGCTTTACATTTTTATTCAGCCTGTCTCCCAATTTTGTTCAGACCAATGCAAAATACTACAGAGACCCTAAAGGAACATGGTGGTGAAACAGTGACATTGTAGGACCAAATTCAGTATTAATAATACTATTATAACTATTAACACTCAGTGCCAATCCTAGACGTCTGGGGGCCCTAAGCAAAACTTTGTCGGGGCCCCAAAATGCTCCCCAACTACTTTACCTATTCTTTCAGAGCAGTTTCACTGTCAAAAGTGAGTTAAAAAAAAGTCAGTAATACAAAAAAGGAAGGAAATGACAAACAATAGGACAAATACAACAGAAAAAAGTATACAAATAAAATAAACTAATTAGCCTATAATATAGAAATTGATTAAAGTAATCAAATGTACACATAAATCACTGCATAGACTTCAACATATAAATTAAACATAAATTAATTCATAACAAAGTTATGAACAATATTAAGTGAAGAACAGTGATTAATCTGATGTAACTTCCTGTTTGTTGCTGCTGCGTGTTTTGAGTTGAAGCTCCGTCAAGTTAATTCTTTATCGTCTATTTTTCAATCTTAAAATCAAGTTTATACACCATCATTTTCGTCTCTATATCGTGGGAAGGTATCCCCCAATGTATTCTACAACAAAAACAATCGGAGCACCTTGTTATCACTAGTTTTATTTTGATTTGCCGAGTCCGCTACTAGCTTATAGCCCGTTAGCATCGCAAGCATGGTTGCCGCTAATCTTGCTTACATTGCTTAAACTCCATACTTTTACTCACTGTTACTTGCTATAAATGGTGGATTTGTGTCTACCTTTGAGTGCAGGTGAGGACGCGTTGCAAGCTGGAGGCCGTGGAGAAGCAGGCCCAGCTGAGAGAGCGGAGAGCCGCGCTGGAAACATCCCGGGCTGACGCTCACAAGTCCGGGGTAAGTATACAGCGTACTGCTAACACTCCCACCACCTCTACTCCGTGTGTTTCTCTGCACAGGCCCTGTTCACCCAGTACGCGATCTTCCCAGGCCTCCTTTACTCCGGCGACAAGACACCACGGACCCTGGGTGCACCAGCAGCGGAAGACGCGAGCCAAGCCCCGGGCGAGGACCTCTCCCCCTCCGCCGCCTCCGGTCTTGGGGGCAGTCATGGCCTAATGGATAGAGAGTCGGGCTTGTAACCCGAAGTTCGCGGGTTCAAGTCTTAGGTCCGGCAGGAATTGTCAGTGGGGGACTGAAAAACCAGCGCTCTCTCCACCTTCAATACCACGACTGAGGTGAGACCCTTGAGCAAGGCAGCGAACCCCCAACTGCTCCCCGGGCGCCGCAGCATTGGCTGCCCACTGCTCCGGGTGTGTGTGTGTGTTCACTGCTGTGTGTGTGCACTTGGATGGGTTAAATGCAGAGCACAAATTCAGAGTATGGGTCACCATACTTGGCCACACGTCACTTCACTTTCAATTTCACTTTCGCTTTCGCTTTCTTTGAGATCTCCACCCCGAACCACTTCGCTCCCCTCCGTGAGATGGAACACAATGCTGTGATCGTCGGAGACTCCATCGTCCGGCATGTCCGTGCTACCCTTGCTAAAGGTAAAGTGCACACTCACTGTTTCCCTGGCGCTCATGTTCTCAATGTTTCTGCGCATATACCCACAATCCTGAAGGACGACGAGAGCACAGGAGCGGTTGTGCTTACGGGGGTTAACGACATCAACACTGTAAAAAAAAAAAAAGTTGATCTAACTCAAAAAAATAAGGCAACCTATCACACTCAACTTGTTAAGTTAACCCAACTAGCAACCGACAACTTAAAAACTTTAGTTCATCTAATGAATAAAAGTCAGTCTACTGAGTGTGAAAAGATCTGTCAGAGCAACCAAAGATTTTTTAGCATTTAGCAATGCTAATCTTTTTTTTTTATCAAACCTCTTTCTTTTAGATTTATGTTTATTTTCAAAGCCTTCTACATGTTATGGGTAGTATTTGCCTCTTAAAACTAAAGGCAAACATTTATGCAGACACAAATGTATTAAACAAGTTGCAATGACATGTACATATAGTACCTCCGCACATGATTCTCAACCATGGTGAGGATCAACAAATTTTAAATCAGTAAAAATATGAACTCTGATCCACATGACAGCTAACTGACAGTGACAACAGCAGCAGCAGCATAAATTAAGCCAGTAAAATTTAAAACAATGATAATATTTTAGTAATTATTAACATGATGTTTGTCCTTCTGTAGATTTCTCCTATCTCCCCATATGATCATGGAGCTCAAGTAGAGTGACCATCAGGTTCTTGGTCACCACACTAACCAAAGCCCTTCTCCATCAGTTGCTCAGTTTGGCCAGAAGGCCAGCTCTAGGAAGAGTCCTGGTTGTTTCTTCTTCCATTAAGGGTAATAAATTCTACATGCTTCTGTGACCCTTCAATGAAGCAGAAGGTTGTTTTTTTTCTGAACTCTTCCCCCGATGTGTGGCTTGTCACAAACCTGTTTCTAAGCTTTACAGGCAGTTCTTTTGACCTCAGGGCTTGGTTTTTGCTCTGATATGCATTATCAGCTGTTAGACCTTTTATTAAGATGTGTGTGCCTTTCCAAATCATACCCATTCAATTGAATTTGCCACAGGTTAACTTCACTCGAAGTGTAGTAACATCTACAAGCAATTTGAATGCTCCTGAGCTATATTTCAACTGTCCCAGATTGCCCAATGGAATCATTTTTTTATTTTTAATAAATTTGCAAAGATGTTAAAAACCTGTTTTTTGCTTTACCATTATGGTGTATGGAGTGTAGATTGGGGAAAAAGTAAGGGGTTTGAATATTTTCACAAGGTAAACGTGTTTAGAGTATTTTAAAAATTAAAATTGTTTTAAATTTAACTTACTTCTCCTACTAAAAATTCTTTGTTCAGGCTACTTTTTTACATTGGTTAGTAGAACTTTTCGAAAGTTGGATCTTTTCTGGGAGCGTCCTAGGCTTTTTCGCACTGATGGCCTGCACCCCAGCAGAGTCGGAGCGGAACTCCTGTCGGACAACATCTCCAGGACGCTATGCTCCATATGACAAGTAAGCCAATTCTCAAATAACTGCTATGTTGGCTTTTGTTCTACCCACTTAAAACGATAAAAGTACTTGCGTTGTCCAATCTATAAAGACTGTGTCTGTTCCCCGAATAGTGGGTCAAAATATAAATGTAATGCAGGATCTAGATAAAACCTGATCATGATTAAATGCACAATAAATGCAAACTAAATGAACAAAAAACATTTTTAAAGCTTGGGCTCCGAAACATTGGATCACTCGCACCCAAAGCAGTTATTGTAAATGAAATGATCACAGATAATAGTTTTGATGTACTCTGCATCAAAATATAGTGATATTCTCAATGTTACTCAGAAAACAGGTTTAACTCATTCAAAATACTTCTACTTAATGTTACACTGTCAGATATGCAAAATAAATCTCTCCTATCTCTTGCTCTGGCTACTGTGTATAGACCGCCAGGGCTGTATAAGGATTTCCTAAAAGAATTTGCAGATATCCTCTCAGACCAACTGGTTAATGTTGATAAAGCACTAATTGTCGACTTTAACATTCATGTTGATAATATAAATGATGCGATAGGACTTGCATTTATAGACTTAATTAACTCTTTTGGAGTCAAGCAAAACATAACCAGACCCACTCGTCGTTTTAATCATACACTAGATTGAATTATATCGCATGGAATTGATCTTAATGATATAGATATAGTACCTCAAAGTGATGATGTTACTGACCACTACCTTGTATCGTGCATGCTGCCTATTACTGATATTAACTATATGGCTATATGACTATCGTCTGGGTAGAACTATTGTTCCAGCCACCAAAGACAGATTCACAAATAACCTGCCTGATTTATCTCAACTGCTCTATGTACCAATAAGTACACATGAACTAGACGAAATGACTAGCAACATGGGCACTATCTTCTCTAATA
>NW_015666173.1:124277-127669 GCF_001515625.1 Sinocyclocheilus rhinocerous
CCACCAAAGATAGATTCACAAATAAACTGCCTGATTTATCTCAACTGCTCTCTGTACCCATAAATACACATGAACTAGACAAAATGACTAGCAATATGGGCACTATCTTCTCTAATACATTAGAAGCTGTTGCCCCCATTAAATTAAAAAAGGTTAGAGAAAAACATACTGCACCATGGTACAACAGCAATACCCATTCTCTCAAGAAAGAAACTCGTAATCTTGAACGGAAATGGAGAAAAACTAACTTGGAAGTTTTTAGAATTGCAGGGAAAAACAGTATGAAGAGCTATAGACAATCCAAGACAATCCAAGGTTTTTATTTAGCACAGTGGCTAGATTAACAAATAATCAGACGTCACCCGAACTAAATATTCCCTCACAGTTTAGTAGTGATTTCTCAAGTGAAATAAGTAGAGGCCTACAATTTTTTTTCCAGGGTATTGACTTGCACGGTTTAAGTGCACAAGACTAGTAATGTGCACTAAAAAAAAAAGTAAGTAGGATCATTTTTGATTTCATGACGACTTTAATCATTTTCAATACCGCTGGAAAAACTATACTGTATACTGCCATATAGATATTTTAATATCTCAAAAAAAAAATTGTCCATCCATTTTTTGTCCAGGCAATCATTATTTCAAGCTTTAAATGGTTTAATAAAATGGTTTTAAGTCTTCTAAAAAGACAACTTTGCTTTATATGATAATAGGTTTTAATATAGGCTTTTCCTACATACGTATAAACATTGGTCAACTACCATTACAAAAATCTCAATCTTAAACATTTGCTCATTCTGTGTATTTGTGTCTTTAAAATAGGTTAACTTTGTTGCAAAAGCTGACAAAGTGAATGGTTAAAAACTTTTGACCAAGTTTAATCCAGGAGCAAAGAGGAATAATTTCTAGCACGGAGAGATCGTGATTGCACACAGTCTGCGCACAAGCAATATCGGAGTGAGAGGACGTGCAGGCAGTTCATTTGTATAAGTAAGGCCTATTTGAGAGCTCGCATCCAGTTTTCTGCAATTACATGACTGTGTTCTCATGTTACAATAAAGCGCTAGGCACATTTGCGCCGGAATGATTAAAATTATGCGGAATACCTGCAATCCCGCAACATTGGTCAACTACCATTACAAAAATCTCAATCTTAAACATTTGCTCATTCTGTGTATTTGTGTCTTTAAAATAGGTTAACTTTGTTGCAAAAGCTGACAAAGTGAATGGTTAAAAACTTTTGACCAAGTTTAATCCAGGAGCAAAGAGGAATAATTTCTAGCACGGAGAGATCGTGATTGCACACAGTCTGCGCACAAGCAATATCGGAGTGAGAGGACGTGCAGGCAGTTCATTTGTATAAGTAAGGCCTATTTGAGAGCTCGCATCCAGTTTTCTGCAATTACATGACTGTGTTCTCATGTTACAATAAAGCGCTAGGCACATTTGCGCCGGAATGATTAAAATTATGCGGAATACCTGCAATCCCGCACCGATATTCAGACTCCGTAATCGACCAGAAGGCGGATGCGTGTCAAACTCACTGTGGAAAATGAGGCACCCGGGGCACCCACTGGCAGACGAGCCATGAGCACTTTTATATATGTTCTACATTTCATGTATTTATGTAACACATATTCTACATTCAAAATACATTTAAAATGAACAATAACTGCTGTACAAAGAGTAAAAAAAAAAAAAAACCTGATGCAGAAAAGCCGCCTCTTTTTCCGAATTGCGTAGCTTACCACTATCTTTCTTTCATCTTTTCTGATACATTTTCAGTCAAATCGTTTTCTGTGTGCTAGATCAGAGCTAGAGCCCTGCATTTCAGCCCGGGACCCGATGGGCCCCGACTTTTTTACGCCCCTCAGGCTGGGCTTCGGGACAATTTTCACGTCATAATTCAGACGCGGGCCAGGCCTCGGGCCTGTTTTAGGCTTCTCCTTATTTTTATATTTTAGACATCCATCAATTAGTGATGAAAAAAGATTGCCGCGCTGGTGGAAAGTGATGAAAAAAAATTGCCGTGCTGGTGGAAACAACACAAGACCGTGCTACCAAGAGCGGCTCGACGGTGTTTAGTGTCCAGCAGCAGCAGCATGTATGCCGTCAGCCAAGCTGAACAGTTCTGCGTTCAAATGCACGCAATAGGCTTAAGTTTGCCGCAAAGTACCGGCAAAAGTAATTACCATAAATGTGTCAGGGGGAAATAGTAAGGAGATATTTGAATTATTTACTAATAAACTAGTGTTTTCTGAGTCGGTATCGCAATGATGACGTTGCCGTATGGAACAAAAATAATTCCATATGTCTTTGAAACAAAAAAAAAACATTGAATAGCACTAACTGAAAAAAATAATGCATTGCATTAACAGTGCTTGCATTTTAATGCCTTGTATTTCCAGGTAGTGGTTAAAACTCGACAGAAAATTCGCCTTTGCACATCCGGGAGCTGCAGGAATAGCAGTAGAGAACCGATGCATGATCTCCAGCTGCTGTCAGTCGCTCACCGGCAGGTGGCGCAAGTGGCTCTTGATGAAGACCAAAGCAACAGGTGGATTAAGTCATTCATTCACAAAAAAACGATCTGCAGAAATGGAGCAAGTGCTAAGTAGAAGTTTTGATTATCGGGGCCAGTATAAACATGTGGAAAAGCTGATTGTGTGTATGTTTAATTCAACATCTTCGCTGTGTCCCGTAGCCTACATGTAAGCAGCTTTCTCTACCACAAAGGAGATTATAATGCTGTTTTTACTCGACGCTGAAGTACAGAACTAACATTACATGCGAGGAAGACATATTGTCTGCTTAGTTTCCTTAACTTTGTATCATGGCTTGTGTGACGCTGCACTGTAATATTGGGGTTCCCCTCATACAGTATACCTCACACCCCAGGATTCCCCAAGGACGAGTAAGGAGTGATAAGACCTCAGATCTCAGAAAGAATACACTTTATTGATGATTATGCGAACTATATCGACAGTTAAGCAGATGTAGAATATGAACGAACGCGCAAGGTTTCAAGCTATCTCCCTCAGAAATCTGTTAAAGAAAACGCATTACGCGGCTCAGTGCACTAATGCAATGACAGCTATTAAAAGACCAAACTCAGATCTTACTGATCTGTAAACAGATTAAACTATAAACTGAAACTATAAACAGGCAGAGGAGGATATGAACGCAAATTACGGAATGCGCAAAACTGTACTTCAAACATTTCCCATAAAGAAAATCTTAACCTGGTTTATTGCCTCAAGACAGTGATAATAAATGATTAAATTCGGCACCTAATTAATAATATATATTACTGTATATTATGTACATTAAGCAGATGAGCCCAGAATATGAGCCCACAACCCACAAAGTTTCACCAAACCATTTTTTCTCCCA
>NW_015666173.1:128234-135973 GCF_001515625.1 Sinocyclocheilus rhinocerous
TAGGGTGACCATACGTGTCATTTTCCCAGGACGCGTCCTGGCCAGGATTTGTTTTGGCTTTGTTTTCCTGTTTTCATGCTTGCTGAAGGTAATGATCGAAAAGTAGTTTGACCAATAACATGCAGGCATTGTACATAATGGACCAATCATGGCGTGTGAGAAGGTGGGATCTACGGTCAAAGCGATGCAATTACGCGTACATATTAGGTGTGTTCGACTTAAAAGCAGTGCGGCTCAGACCGATCAGTGTTTGACATCAAAGTACCTCGAGAGCGTTTCGAAAGCATAACCGTATGTGTGGTACTTTGATGTCATACACCGATCGGTCTGCACGCGCAAACAAAGCCAAAACCTAGATATTTTAGGCAATATAGGAAACACGTCCTGGGAAAATGGCACGTATGGTCACCCTAATTTACACGCACGAGCATTATCACACGAGCTTCGCTCCTCCCGACCGCAGACACAGGTTTACAAGCCACTTTTTCCTGCGTTTTTCAATCAATTTCTTGACTTTTCCCCACTTATGAACAACACATTTTCGTACACGATAAAAGCTCCTTGTGGTTTCTCGGTTTGGCCAATTTAAGCATCCATAAACAACGCAAAACACTGGCATTTTGAGTTTCTGCTAGTGATTCCTATGGAGAGAAAAATCACTTCCTGCCCTCCAGCTGCATTTCGCGCGTCATTAGTGACGTCATGTGCAAACAACCTATTTACCAAAATGGGGTTTTTCGTGTTCCAAATGTTGTATGTTACTAGTGTGTTACTAGTGACCAGACTGACTTACTACAGTTGAAATTTTGCCAATATCTTCCTCACTGTAAAGTTTGCCAATATCTCCCTCACTGTAAAATTCACATAAAGTTTTTTTTTAATGGGTAACACTTTATTTCGATAGTCCACTTTAGACATTCTATTAACAGTAAGTAACTTTGCAACTACATGTCAACTAGCAGATAGTAGAGTATTAGTAGACTGTCTGCTTAATATCTTCTAACACTTTCTTTGTCAACTTATTCTACTAACCCTAAACCTACCCTAACAGTCTACGTTCCAAAGGTTGTAGTACATTCCTAGTGACTAGTGATTTTGCTAATATCTCCCTTACTGTACATAAAGTACATCAATATTTTATACTACAACCTTTGGAACATGAAAAATTGAAAAAAACTTTTGGTTAATTACTGTAGTTTTAAAAAATATATATTTGTGTACTGTACATACCATAAGGGAGATATTGGCCAAATCTAACCTGTAGTAAGTTAGTCTTGTATCTAGCAACATACTACAACCGTTGGAACATGAAAAATAAACTTTTCCAGGGATCTTTTATATGTAAATATTTGTGTACTGTACATATATGAAGGGAGGTATTGGCAAAATCTCACCAGTAGTAAATCACTATGAGCAATACGAGCTTTACAATTTGACAGTGTGTTATTTTAAATGTTAAAAGTCAATTTAATTCAAATACATTGGACGTTTTAACCCAGTCGGTGGAATTGTCAGACGGTTCCTTAGGTGCTATAGGTTTAAATTTGCAGCAACAATACATCTAGGCGGTTTTGAACTCCTATTTTTATGTCAATATGAAGGGAGGTATTGGCAAAATCTCACCAGTAGTAAATCACTATGAGCAATACGAGCTTTACAATTTGACAGTGTGTTATTTTAAATGTTAAAAGTCAATTTAATTCAAATACATTGGACGTTTTAACCCAGTCGGTGGAATTGTCAGACGGTTCCTTATTTAATTCAAATACATTGGACGTTTTAACCCAGTCGGTGGAATTGTCAGACGGTTCCTTAGGTGCTATAGGTTTAAATTTGCAGCAACAATACATCTAGGCGGTTTTGAACTCCTATTTTTATGTCAATATGAAGTGGTTGCATATTGTTAAAACTAATCGTGGTGTTAATATCTTTGTATGACTGTTGACTCTATAGATCAGTGGTAAGGGAAATAAATTATAAAGAAAATTGAGCGCGTTGCGTACTTCTGACCTCATTTGCTTGCCTGTATATAGTTCGAATAATCATCAATAAAGTGTATTCTGAGATCTGAGGTCTTATCACTGGTTATGCGTCGTTGGGGAATCCTGGTGTGACATATACTGTATGAGGGGAACCCCAGTGTAGTTCGTTATGAAGACCTAGACTTTTGTATATTGGAGAACAACATGTTTATTAGCTTTCACGTAGAGCTCGCAGCACTCCAAAAAACCCTGTATATCAAACTTATCTAACCAGCAGGGGGCACTCCAACTCCGGAAAGACCATATATGAGCATAGCTTCCTTAAACACATCTTGACCATCTTAACTAACTGAATAGTACATCATCAGTTATCTACATCCCCTTTCCTTAGTTTTGTATTTCCCTCTAACCAAAAGTACTATAATTTCACAAACGTCTTTGTAACATTCATATAATGCCAAAACTGAAATTGCAACTGAAAGTGATAACCAAAATATCAGAATTACTCCTTGCAATAACACATTCTTTACATCAGATTTTCAATAACATGTATAGTTAAACAGAGTACTTAGGATTAGGCTTGGAAATCCGGCCATATCTAGTACGGTATGGCAATTTTTGAGGAGTTGGTTCAGCTGGAATGTTTCCTTCAGCGTGTAGTGCGTCTTTAGACACATTGTTGCTGTCTGGCACAGATTTGAGTTGTGACAACAAGTCCTCCAGATCAGCTTGTGTGTACTGTGAGAGTGGTTCTTTTACAGAAAGTAGATGTCGATGATTCCTCCTGTACTCCTTACCGTCTGACTCCACAACATACGACCTGGGCTCGACGAGAGTACTCCTAACAACTCCAATCTTGTCGTGTCCCTTTGTTGTTTGCATCCTTACTACTTGGGATTCATGCAGTGGAGAGAGTGGCTTGCTCCTTTTATAAAAGAACGCTTTTTGCATTTGTCTCTTTTTTGAAAGTTGTGTTTTTACTTTCACAGTGTCCTTTGACCTTGGTTTCAGCATCTGCTTGCTGATGGGCATGTTGGTATGTGTTACCCTGGACATCAGTATCTGTGCCGGTGAACCCAGTATCTTATCTCGAGGAATGTTGCGGATGTTCAACAAATTCAGAAACAAGTCTGTCCCATCCCTCTTAGTGGTTTCGAGCAGGCGCTTTGCACTGTGAATGGCTCTTTCTGCAAGACCGTTCGCCTGGGGATACTCAGGACTGCTAGTGATATGACAAAAGTCCCATGAACTTGCAAAGTCTCTGAAGATCTGGCTCGTAAACTAAGTGCCATTATCAGTGACGAGCTTTTGGGGAATGCCGTGCACAGAAAAGTGCTTCTTCAGTTTGTTGATGACGTTCTTAGTGAATTTATTTCAAACCACCCAGAATATGAATCTACCAGCACTAGGTACTGTTGGCTATTCCAGTCAAATATGTCAGCGGCAACGACAGACCAAGGCAGTTCTGGGATCTCGTGCAGACGCAATGGCTCCTTTTGTTGATGAGGTTTCAAAGCATTGCATATGCTGCAAGACTGCACAAAGTTGTCAATGCCCATAGATAATATAATCTACGATTATGGCACATGGAAAACCTGTGAAGATCTGCTCCATTGCCCGTTGGAACACCTCTGATGCTGAATTAATGCCAAAAGGCATGCGCATAAAACTATATCTGCCAAAAGGTGTCGCAAAAGTGGTGCGTAGGGAAGATTCATAGTCTAGCTTGATTTGCCAGAATGAGCTTTTAGCATCAAGCACTGAGAAGACGCTGGCGTTGGACATTTCTGAAGCTACCTCTTCTACTGTGCACATAGAATGGTGAGGGCGCATAAGGGCTTCATTCAGATCTCTTGGATCAATGCATAAGCGGATCTTGTCAGTGTTTTTCTTATGCGTGGCGACCATTGAGGACACCCACTCTTTGGGCTCTGAAATGGGTGTTATGACTCCTAGTTTTGTCATGTTTTTTAGTTCGGCTTCTACTTTGTCACGCATTGCCACAGGTATTCGGCGAGGTGGCCGGAACACTGGAGTGATGTCTGGGTTTATCTTCATTGAATATGTCACAGGAAGGGTGCCTAGATCATCGTCAAATAGGTCAGCATACTCTGTGAATATTTCTTGTGACAGGTTTTAATTTTTATTGAGATCAATTCCATGTATTTCTTCTTTGAGAGATATCAAGTTAATTTTGAAACAGTCTGGCAGGCCCAGCAATGATTTGACATTTTTATTAACCACATGAAACTGCAACAGGTACGATTTTCATTTGCTGGTCAAACATTGCAGCATCACTGTTCCTTTTATTTCAATCACGGTGCCTCCATAAGCCACTAATGTTGCTTTTGATTTCTCTTGGATTTTCTCGTCTTTTCTCACTGCTTCGAAGGTTTCAGTTGAAATGACATTGCACTTTGCTCCGGTGTCAATTTTAAGCTCAAGGGGCTTGCCATTTACTGTCATGCTGCAATGTATTTCTTGCTTGTTAATCGCACTGTGGTGATTGACTGCATCAATTTCACTGGCACCAAGAAGACACAGCCCGTCGATATGAAATGACTCCTCGCTGCTGTCCGTGTTTGCATCAGTGATCTGATTGATGGATTTGAAATTGCCTTTTGATGCAGATCTGCACTGGGACTTGAAATGATTAAACTTTTTACAATGGTGACATTGTTGTCCGAAAGCCTTGCATTGATCACGCTTTGCTGGATGGTTTCCACCACAATTTTTGCAGTTAACAATGTTCTTTGTCCCGCTCCGGTATTTTTGTTGCGGTTGCTGCCGATGTGGAAAACCTGTGCAGATCTGCTCCATTGCCCGTTGGAACACCTCTGATGCTGAATTAATGCCAAAAGGCATGCGCATAAAACTATATCTGCCAAAAGGTGTCGCAAAAGTGGTGCGTAGGGAAGATTCATAGTCTAGCTTGATTTGCCAGAATGAGCTTTTAGCATCGAGCACTGAGAAGACGCTGGCGTTAGACATTTGAGAAGCTACCTCCTCTACTGTGCGCATAGGATGGTGAGGGCGCATAAGGGCTTCATTCAGATCCCTTGGATCGATGCATAATGCGTGGCGACCATTGAGGACACCCACTCTGTGGGCTCTGAAATGGGTGTTATGACTCCTATTTTAATCGCTTTTGCAAGAGTTAAATCACTTTCTCTAAGCAACACTCTTCTCACGCTATCATTGTCTATGCCACACACCAGTCTGTCTCTGATTAATTCGTCTGTGAGTGCACCAAAGTTACATGTTTTTGCTTTATTTCTTAGCGTACTCACGTAGGCCTCAATGGTTTCTCCTGGTTTTTGATTTCTGGTGTTAAACAAATGTCTCTCCATCGTCACGTTTGTCTCCGGATTGCACACTTCTCTGAATTTACGCTTTAAACATTCTGGATCTTCTCTTGACTCCGCTGGTGTAATTACATCTTGCCCATTGGCAGCCAGTATCGCTGGAGCATATGTGAATGAACGCTCTCTTTCAATTGCCTCTGGTCCCGCAAGATTGAGGAGTATGTAGGCTTTAGTTTTATCTGGCTTTTCACTGTGGGCTGCTGCGATAAATATGTCGAATTCCAATTCTAATTTTCGCCAGTTTTCTGCTATGTTGCCGTCGAAGATCAGCAGGTCTGGTCGACGAAATCCTTCGGCCATTGTGTCCTCTTCTATCCTCTTTCTTTGTTGAATAACCCAGTATTACAGCGCAGCGTTACACAAGCCATGATACAAAGTTACTGAAACTAAGCAACCGAAAGCAATATATGTCTTCCTCAGATGTAATGTTAGTTCTGTACTTCAGCGTCGAGTAAAACAGCATTATAATCTCCTTTGTGGTAGAGAAAGCTGCTTACATGTAGGCTATGGAAAAAGCGAGGATGTTGAATTAAACATACACACAATCAGCTTTTCCACATGTTTATACTGGCCCTGATAATCAAAACTTCCACTTAGCAATTGCTCCATTTCTGCAGATCGGTTTTTGTGAATGGATGACTTAATCCACCTGTTGCTTTGGTCTTCATCAACAGCCGCTTGAGCCACCTGCCGGTGAGCAACTGACAGCAGCTGGAGATCATGCATCGGTTCTCTACTGCTATTCCTGCAGCTCCCGGATGTGCAAAGGCAAATTTTCTGTCAAATTTTAACCAC
Source organism: Sinocyclocheilus rhinocerous (assembly GCF_001515625.1). Taxonomy (NCBI): domain Eukaryota; kingdom Metazoa; phylum Chordata; class Actinopteri; order Cypriniformes; family Cyprinidae; genus Sinocyclocheilus; species Sinocyclocheilus rhinocerous. The sequence goes on from NW_015666173.1 coordinate 134,377, forward strand.
TGAATTTGTGGAAGTCAATTTGGAAAGTCAAATAAAATGGACCGAAATTTGCCTGTCGAATATTATACATCGTATTTTTAAACAGATTGAATAGCACTGTTAATGCAATGCATAATTTTTTTCAGTTAGTGCTGTTCAACGTGTTTTTTTTTTGTTTCAAAGACATATGCCATTATTTTTCTTCCATATTGCCGATCCTGACTTATAATGGAAGAGTTTTTGTTTTTGAATTGTTTTATTTCGTTAAGTAGTATTTAAAACTTTCTATAGATATATTTATCATGTCTGCGAGGCATGTATTTGCTGAGTTTCAGTTCATTTTTGTGAAGAGCTCCTGTTGAAGACGAGACGGCAGAAAGCGCATCATGTTTGTTTTCTTTATCAACGTTTTGTTGATATTGTGAGTGCACACAAATAAAAGTAGACCCTTTACAGTTACGAATTATGTATTACTCTTACCTTTATGAGCAAAAATGACGGCGTATCCACTGAAAAAAACACAAGTGTTCACGCTGGCGCCTCCATGTCCTGCAAAGCGACAAACTATTGGATATAGCGCACATTTATCTAAGTTTAATGTTTAAACATTGTTATATGCTTGAACTGTTTTATATCTATAGATTTTATTTTAGTCAAGTCGTGATGATTTAAGAAGGCTAAATTGATCAAACATAGGCTCACTGTCTGCCGCTGGCCGCTTGGTTGTTACTTTAAAAACAAAAACTTTTTTTTAACGAACAATAAATGCTCCAAACGTTTTTCTAAATTAACTTAATAAAAAAACAAAACGAAATATAATCACTTTGACATTACATACAAAACTGAACTATTTTAATAGCTGAAACAGTAGTATAAGCTGTTTTAACTTATTCTACTAACCCTAAACCTACCCTAACAGTCTACTCTGAGAGTTAGTAGACATGTAGTTGCAAATTAATGATAATTAGTTGACATGTAGTTGACATGTAGTTTCAAAGTTACTTATAGTTATTAGAATGTCTAAAGTGGATTATCGAAATAAAGTGTAACCCTTATTTTTGATGTAGCCGAACCAACGGGCAAGCGTGAGTGCAAGCTGCAGTAGTCTGAAAAAGTTTGGATATTTGTCCTTCCATAGCCTACTTCAGGGCTACAGGGCTTCCGTAGCCTACTTCAGGGCTTCACTCTTGAGCCTACTTCTCAAAAGTAAACGGCGATGCGATCGCACATTCACAAGATCCACTTCAGCTGTCACAAGCTGAGGGTGAAGCTTAAAGTCGCATGAAATCAAAATTGACTTTATTTACTTTATTAGCGCACATTGCTAGTCTTGATGTGAACAATTAATCCATGCAAGTTAATCCGCTGAAAAAAATTGTTTGTCTTGGTAATCTTTAATCAAAATCTGAACATTTGCTTCTGCTCTCGAATTGCATTCCTTCTCTGATGACGTCAATTTGACGGCTTGGGGAGAATCCTCTTGTTAAGTCATGACGTAAGGACTGCTGTTTACGGGTCCAAGCCTCTACTCATTTCACTTGAATACTATCTCAACAGCCCTTTATGAGCATTATTTAATTAATATTACATATTTAAGCTAAGCATTTAAAAATTTGCT
>NW_015666173.1:137991-138330 GCF_001515625.1 Sinocyclocheilus rhinocerous
GTTAAACCACTGAAAAAATTGTTTGTCTTGGTAATCTTTAAACAAAATCTGAACATTTGCTTCTGCTCTCGAATTGCATTCCTTCTCTGATGACGTCAGTTTGACGGCTTGGGTAGAATATACTTAAACACACCCCTCCAACCGTTCGTTTGCTATGAGTGAGAGATGAGAGGAGGAGCGCAAAAATAAAACCATGACCTCTATAGAGTGGTGGAACTATGATGTCACTTTGTAGGCAAAAACCCGGAAGCGAGTTAGCATTTTAGCACTTCCGGTTCCATTGTTTCAGAGTCAATGGGTTTTTTGAATGGGGTTTTGGTTAAATCCCTAAAATAAGGT
>NW_015666173.1:138704-138847 GCF_001515625.1 Sinocyclocheilus rhinocerous
TTCCATGTAAACACCTCATTTACCGGTTTAGTCACGAGGAAAGTAAAACTTTAACGATGCATACGATGCATAGCCACATTAAATTTAAATGTGTACAGCCACATGAAGCTGTTAGAAAGCATAGGATTTCCTGGATTTCCTAG
>NW_015666173.1:141082-143219 GCF_001515625.1 Sinocyclocheilus rhinocerous
TGGTTCACACAGGCTCAAGATACTTTCACGTTTTATTCTACGACATAAAACACACCAGTTACACACCACTTGTGATTTTTTTAAACTGTTACGTTTCTTAAAAAAGATAGTTGCTAACAAGTTGCTAAATGGGACTACAGGCACTGTAGGAGACATTAAACGTCATTACGCCGAACAGTTTATCAGTTTACAGTATTTTCCAGTCGTAGTATAATATGTAATACAATTAATTGTAGAATAACCAATTAATAGTTTCCCGCATTTTATATTGTTGGTCGACGATGTTTTTTTGTTTTGCCCCGAAATGCAACAGAAGTCTTCGGATGAAAGATGCTCGTTTTATCGCTTTCCTACTGATGCGGAGACTCTGGGTTTGTACCATAAGGTAAACCCATATTACGATTATTCCATGTAAACACCACATTTACCGGTTTAGTCACGAGGAAAGTAAAACTTTAACGATGCATAGTGCTTAAAGCCACATTAAATTTAAATGTGTACAGCCACATGAAGCTGTTAGAAAGCATAGGATTTCCTAGAAGCAAGGAAAAAATAACATTTTGTGTACCCATCCTAACAAAATGATAGCTGAAATGTGGTACTTTATTTACTAAAATAAGTTTAATCTTACCATATCCAAAAACTCGCTCACTCTGCTGTTATTTAATTGTAAATCCTTTTCACCGAACACGTTAAAAATAAGTTTAAAAAAGTTGTGGGAAGCGTGGTGGTGGTGACACTGAAGGCGAGCGACCGTGGTGCTGTAGTTCGTTTATAGCCTAAGTTTAGCTTTTAAGTTCTGGCGCTTTTATTTAGGCTTCAAAATTCATCAAAGTTATATTATTTTGTGAAGATTATCTTGATGGACAAAACGTGTAAGTTTCATGAACTTTGGTTGAACACAGAGCTTATTTTTTCGATAATCCAAAAGCCTATGAAAAAATCCTATAGGCTTTTTGTAGAGGGAACCAGTGTCATGCTAACAGCCGATCCGCCTACAAAGTGACGTCATAGTTCCCCCACTCTATTCAATAGGCTTGTTAGAGATGAGCAAAATCTGCGCAGAACCGATCACCGGTGATCACCGCGAGATGCATGCCGGTTAGAAAAGTGTCCGAGTTACGTCTGACTTGCTCTGAGATGTCACGCTGACCTGTGCCAAAAAACTCTCGCGACGGCGAGGCGGCTGTGTCGGATTGTGCAGTCGAGCACAGTTGCTCTCCACCGACTGCTGATGATCAAAAGCATGATGGGAAACGACTGACTGACGACACAGCTTAATGCTCATTGGTTCAGACAACCGTGATGTTGCGTTCTCTTCTAAAATATTTTATTTTTTTAATCTGGTTTCATGTGATTATGTATTTAAATTATGCATGAATATTTCCAAACAGTATGACAGTGCGATCTCTGTGTGAGATATGTGATAGTTGTCATATTTCTATAAAAATCTAAAATACATGTTTGTATTAAAGTAAAAATGGATGATAAATACACCTTTCGTATGGAATTAAATAGCAAGCACTTTGAGTGTCTTGTTCATCTTATTTATTTTCATATAAAAACAACAGAGCTGAAATTATATAATGTTAATCAGCAACACAGCACGCGAGTGTGAATAACGCAATATCTGCCTTTGATCACGTAGTTATCTTCCACTTCCAGAGCTCAAAACTGTCCGTCTTGACTGCGTTTATTTCACTCCTCCCCTCACTGCAGCCGTCTACTCTCGCCTACTTTTCAGGAGAGGCTAGGCGAGGCACATCTCAAACAAGCCTATTATTCCATTTCAGCTGGAAATACGTCACTACACTGAAATAAAGTCGGCAGCAACTTCCGGTTCACGCGGACTTTAAGGCATACATGCTTAGTAGAGGACTGGTGCCGTTTTTCTCAGTAGCCCCTCACTGCAGAACAAAGATCCAGGGGGCAGGGTTGGATCCACATCTAGGGGGTGGAGACAAGTTAAGAATCATGATGAGTCACGGCTCGCCAGGATGGGGCTTAAATATCAGAGAAATTAATTTAGCCCAAAACGTACTTATTCAATCCACTAAAATAATAAGATAATACAAATAAAATGATTTTTATATTTTATTTATAGCTCAGACAAAATCATGATTGGCTCTCGTCTTGG
>NW_015666173.1:143299-155591 GCF_001515625.1 Sinocyclocheilus rhinocerous
TAAGTTTAGGGGTGGAGATGAGGGGGTTTAGGGATCAGGGGGTGGAGACGGGTAGGTTTAGGTATATGTAAAGTGGGAGGAGTTGGATCTGGATCCAACCTCGCCCCCTGGATCTTGTGTTCTGCAGTGAGAACCATCTCGTTTTTCTCACAACTGAATACTGCGTCACACGCCACACTCGAGGCCAACGTTTCATGTGAAAATCGCCTGTCCAATTCAGCCAGCAGTGAATCAGTCCACCATATTTTTATTCACAGGTTTATTAAAAAATACAACGAATTTCCATTATTCAGTTAACTTGCTAAAGCGGGAAAATAATGAAAAGAGAGTCCTCTCATGACAAGTTAAGAATCATGATGAGTCACGGCTCGCCAGGAGGGGGCTTAAATATCAGAGAAATTAATTTAGCCCAAAACGTACTTATTCAATCCACTAAAATAATAAGATAATACAAATAAAATGAGAAAATATAAATTATTTAATTTTTATATTTTATTTATAGCTCAGACAAAATCATGATTGGCTCTCGTCTGGGGGGAGACGAGAGCCAGCCCCCCCTATTCTCCGCCTATGATCGCGAGCGCCGGTGTGTGTCATTCAGCTTGATTCTGTTACTCGTTAATGAGTTGTGATTGGATGGTAATTTTGTTCTACAACGAGCTTGGTTACTTTTGATTAGGCTGTTCTCATGTGATAGAACGCTCTGATCACGCAGTCTTAAAGAAATTTTGAAATACAGGACAAAACAGGATATTTTCGTAATAAGTCGGGACACTAAAAATAGAGCTGAAATATGGGACTGTCCCGGGAAAAATGGGATGTCTGGTCACCCTAGTAAGAGAGGGTTTAAAAGAAAAGAAAGGGTTTAAAACAGTGTGAATAGAAAAGTGCCAGTAAAAAAATAATGTGGGGTATGGGTAAGGTCGGGCATCATTTGAATTTTAATGATTTCGATTCTTGTCAATTCCTAATTTCGATTCCAATAAGGTAAAAAAAAAAAAAAAGATATATATATACACTGAACAAAATTATAAACGCAACATTTTTATTTTTGCCCCCATTTTTCATGAGCTGAACTCAAAGATCTAAGACTTTTTCTATATACACAAAAGGCCTATTTCTCTCTGTATATATATATAAAAAAAATAAAAAATCTTAGATATAATTTCACATTTATTCTAACTCTTATTGCAAAATATTTCATTGTTAGCTGAATATTATGAATGAAAATCAACAGGCTAAAGAACACTTACACAAGGATGTGTGTGCAGCAGAGAAAACAGCCCACGAGTCTTCTTGACTTGAATGGTTTAAAATCACATTGAGTCAAGTCAAGTCAAGTCAAGTCACCTTTATTTATATAGCGCTTTTAACAATACAGATTGTGTCAAAGCAACTGTTTTGGACAGAAAAGGGAGATTCGAGATCGGTCTGTAATTAACTGTAATTGAACGTGTAGTTTATTATTATTATAACAAAGGTGGACTCCAGGCACATTTTCGGTAGGACAAAAAAAGAGCATTTTATTTAACATGTTAACCCATACCTAGGCTTGGGAATCCAAAATCTATTCCAATTCTGGACTAGGATGTTTAAGGTCAGGAATCGTCTTCTTGTTATAAAATAAAAATTTAGATTCTTCTTATCGATTCCTTTGTGCGCATTTTAATATGACTTTAAACCATTCAAGCACAAGAAGACTCATGCTCTGTTTTCTGTACTGCACACATAGGGGCGTAGCCATCATTTCAGAAATGAGGGGGACAGAAATGTAAAAAACCCCCCGCAAAAAAACACTTTTCACTTTTGTCTGAACATGAACCACAGTGAATATTTGTAGTTTAAAAGCTTCATTTAAATTATTTGACGTTAAATGCATTATATAAGTCACTTTGGAATAAATCACAGTAGGCCTATGTATCATGATAAAAAAAGCGACTTTACAGTATGGAAATACAGTAGGCTATAGCAAATTATTTTGCGGAACCCCTATCCCTTTAAGAACCGCTGGTCTACACAGAAGAAAGCCCTGTCTAGACTCTGCCACTGTATGAGTTGTGTCGAGCTATAGTCTGTTTGATGAATAAAGATGAAATGTAGTTGCAATAAATGCGTTAATAATCCGTACAACTGCAGCAGCGGAGGACTATTCTGCTGTGTGATACTGCGGAAGAACTGATGATGGCACGGTTTGATCTTCGGCTGACCAATCAGCAGAAAGGGGCATTTAATTCCCGCCCACGTGTAGAAATCGAATATTCAAGCTGTTTATTAATTTTTCTACCCCTGAACGAAGAACGAAAAACGAAAATTTAAGCTGAGTTCTCGTTTTTTATTTTTTGGGAAAAAACAAAAAAGGAGCCGTTTTTTTATTTTTCTACTTTCCATATTAAATCAAAAATGAATTAACGAATGATACACGGATTTGTCTAATTGACAGGCTTTATTTTTTCTATTGTCTTTTAACTGACTAAGAAATTAAATACACTGCTGGACGATAACCAATAATTTGTATTCTATAATATTTATTTTCTGTATTTTCCTGACAATTTTAGGATTGGTTTATACAAACACATAATAAGGCAGAATAGTTTCTATACTGTAATAAATGTTATGTAAATTAGCACTGCATTAGTCAAATACTATTTTTATTACCTGGAAATTACCTGAAATAAAAAATTTTTTTAGCTACAGCCATAGCGGGATGCCTTTGTTCATATTAGGGATTTCCTGCACGTCATACGTTATTACTTCTACTAGGCGTTTTGGACTTTCTGTGCGAGAGCGCCCTCCGGCTTCGAGTATGAATGAAACATGCACTGCATGAGAGTGTTAAGCACTCCATAATGTTCACATCACCTCGTTTTGGATACGAATAAATCACCCGGTCATACATAGACTATCTTGTTTCTTCACCCATGTGCACACACATCCAAAGCATGCACACAGAAAAAGTGATTTTAAATGCATCAGACTGACAGATAAATCATGGTTGATCTATCAGCCATATTCACATAAAAATGCATTCGCTCATGTTTCAGTTTTGTTGTTAATGTTGAGGTTATTTTAGTTTCATACATTTAGTTTAACTGCACTGTTAAAAAGGGCGATTTTTACCATCCAACTAAACTGTGTGCATGTATTTTAGACACTTACATTGTTCTTGCTCCATCCATGCAATAAGTGCGTCCTTCTATGAACCGGGTTTTCTATTTATACTGCTGAGTACTCTGGTAATATCAACGGTATGCCCCGTTTCAGGAGCTGACAAAATTACAATTTAAAATCAGAGCATAGCTCACATTCATCAAAATATTGAAACGCTAATGATGCTGATTGAAAACGACAATTGATTGACAGTCAAAGCAAAGCACGGTTTGCTTCCGGGTCCTGTCTGCCATGCTGTTGAGTGGTTAGCATTTGTAGCTCCGTGTAGCTTAGTTTTTCTGTTGGAATCTCTATCTTACTATCACTCTCTGTTGTTTAAACCGCTAAATTATAACTGTATTCCCACCATATTTCTGATATTATCTACAAAACTAATTTGACATCTTTCACTTTTAAATTAAGTTCCAAACGTAGGTCCGGGAGGAGCATAATCGTTCAGTCCTGTCAATCATCGCTACGAGCGTATATAAGCAGCAGTCACTGCACCGTCCAGTGTTGCCAATTTAGCTACCTTGTAGCTAGATTTAGCGACTTCCCCGCCCCTTTTGAGACTTTTTTTCAAAAGTTTAGGGACAAATATAGCAACTTCTTGGACAAACTTTTTCTAAGTTCTCATCTTGCCCACTGATCTACATTCATCTTTATATAGATCCGTGAATTTGCCATTATGATGTCATCTAGTGACATTTAGCTACCAGTTTTAGCTACTTTCAATTGAAAGCAGTTGGGAACACTGTCACCGTCCCAGTGACAATTCTTCCGGCATCCGTCCGCCTCCCCTTCTCCTCCCCCATTTTCTCTTTCTTTTTCCCCTTTCTTTTTCTTCTTCACAGTGTACAATTATAGAGGGGGGTTCTTACTCAGAGCTCAAGTCGAGCCTCGGGTTCGAGCCTCCTTTGAGGACAACAAGACAAGTTCGTTTACCATTATCTAGCAGGACTAAATGGGCAGGCGAACTCGTGAATCTTTTAATTTAAACCACTAGCGCAGTGTGTTAGCATTCCGTTAGCCTGTTAGCTTGTCATTCCCGTTTCCATTCGCGTTTCCTATCGCTTTTTTTCTCTCTGCCTCACTCTGTTTCTTTTCTCTCTTGCTCTGTTTTTCACGCGTTCATCAAACAACTGTGGTAAGTCAGAATCATTCTACTGTACAATCACGGTGAGTGATGGATTCTCCTGTTATTGTCACTTGCCCTGCTTGCCATATGTATAGTTTAGCTTTCCCTTTCAGCGACGAGGGATTCACATGTGATAAATGCAAGGAAATAGTTAGGCTGACAGAGAAGATTTCAGAACTAGAGACATGCATCCAAACTTTAATTGAGGATAATAAGAATGTGAGGGTCTTAGATATGACTAGCTTAGTGAGTCCTGTACATTGTTCGGTTCCGGTTGCAGAGTCCGCAGCAGGGCAACTGTGTGGTGGCATAGTTGTGGGACAAAACACCGCTCTTCCGTTCCGATCAATACATCAAACAGGTTTTCCCCACTTAGTGACACCCACTGAGAAACCTGATGAAAGTGCCTTAGTTATTGGTGATTCTATTGTACGGAACTTGAAAATAGAGACAACAGCCACCATAAACCAATGTTTACCGGAAGCCAGAGTGCCTGACATCTTGGCAAATTTAGAAGTGCTGGTTAATGCTAAACATAAATTCAGTAGGATTGTTATTCACGGTGGCACTAATGATGTTCAAATTCATCAGTCAGAGATCACTAAAAATAACATTAAAGAGGTCACGGTAACACTTTCTATGAAGCCCGTATGTATAATACATTATAAGGGTATTCTTAAGGCATTATAATGAATGCATAATGCATTATAAAAAACCTTATAATATGTTGTATCATCTCATGAATATTCATAAGAACAGTTTTAATATATAACATATATTATAACACAATGAACACGTTGCATCCACTTTTACAATGGATTATATTTCTCATAGTTCTAATGTATTATAAGTCTCATATCTTGCCATTTTTCTTATGCTACTTTACTTAAAGCGGTCAAAGACCACTTATAAGTAGTAGTAATAATAATAATAATAATAATAATAAATTTTATCAGATATCAGATCAGATGAATGTGTAATATGACACATTTGCTTTGAACTATTTTTATTGTAATATCAGTTTGATTATTTTGAACAGCTGTTGATAAGTGACTCTGCAACTACATATCAACTAGCGGTCATTAGAGTATTAGTATGTCTGCTACAGTAAATATTTGCTAACACTTTATTTTGATGGTTGTTGCGAATCAGCTCATACATGGGGAAATATGAATAATTAATCATAACTAGTTATAATTAATTATAAATATTTAGATCCGCTGTAGATATTTACTTGACCTCTCAGGGTCAACTGTCTGTCAATTCTAAGAACGTTAATTTCCTGGTTAAGGGAAATAACTTTCTTACTGTATGTATCTACACAGAGCCTGTAGCATAAATCTGCATGATAAGTGCGCAGTCGGTAGGACTGTTTCAATTCTTTCCGAACCATGTCAAGCTCCTCTTCAATTGCTGAGTCAGGGTTTGGACCTCAGCTCTGGCTGCATGCCGATGGCCTCCTAAGGCCTTAGATCTGGTGTCTCTCTCAGTTAGTTCCACATATGCTCTTTTTAACAGTGACTTTGTGTGAACCAGTTCTCTTTCCAAGTCCTGTCTGATGGCTTTTTCCAGCGGCGCTGGTGTCCAGCGGCTGTTAGAGCCTCCTGAAGACTGGTGACTTCCTTCTGTTGCACCATTCTGTGAGGTTCTTTGCATCCGTTCTGTGCTTTCTCTCGTTGAGCAGGTGTCGGTTCTCTGTAGAACTCTGTGACTTGCAGTTTCAGCTCATTTACCTCCTGTCTGAGGCCTGGTGTCGTTTCAGACATCCTGGCATCCAGTTTATTGGCTGAGGGGACTGTGACGATTTGTTAATCTAATGAATAACTGATTTGTTAAATCAAATGAAACTGTGCAGCTCTTAAATAAACAATGTCAAGATATGATACAGTCCATTATTCTGTAAATGAAGTAGATTTAATATGGTGTTCATTGTGTGTTAATAATCATACTCTTAAACTTATAACCACAAATACGTAAGTCATTATTATGATGTATTGTAACTGTTGTTATGATTATTCATGAGTTGATATAACATATTATAAGTTTTTTTATAATGCATTATGCATTCATTATAATGCCTTAAGAATACCCTTATAATGTATTATAAATACGGGCTTCATAGAAAGTGTTACCGAGGTCACTCAATGGCTGGATGTCTAAGTGATGCCCACAGAATAACAGATTTCATAGACAATTGGGCGAATTTTTGGGGCAGACTTGACCTGTTAAAAAGAGATGGTCTTCATCCCTCCATGGGTGGTGCCGCTCTTCTCTCTAGAAATATGGCACATAGTCTTAGAGTTTGTATTTGACTAACTGGGGCCCAGGTCAGGAAGCAGACTTGCTAAACCGACCATCTGCTAGCCGTCTCACGTCACAGAAGTCTGTTAATTCTCAACACATAGAGACTCTTTCACCTAGATATCATACTAAAGAGACTGTGACTGTTCCCCCCGAACTAGCAAATACAAAAACTGTCCAAAACAATTTAAAGGTTTAAATTGTAATTTTAAATGCCAATTTAATTTAATTGATGTTCAACAAACAAAAAGCAGATATAATACAGATAAACAAATGATAAAGCTTGGCTTAATAAATATTAGATCCCTTTCTACTAAAGCGCTGACTTTCCAAAACCATAACCAACTGAACTGACTTCAGAACTGACACAATAGGGCTACTTTTATACAACTGGACTAGTCCATATTACACACAAGGGGGAAAACAGAAAACACAAACTACAAAGTACAAAAAAAACAAACAAACTACTTAAATGCTCGAAACAAAGATCACATATAAATCTTAAATGAAACCAAACAAAATACAATTAAAGAAATAAAAAAATAATCAAACAGTCCTAAATGAAACAATCTCAATTCTCCCTGCACTTCATCTGTCCATTGGTGCCATCAAGCAGAACTAAAAAAACGGTAGAGGCAGCACGGTGGTCCTTTAGATGACCAGACCGATAACGGAAGCTCGGGAACCTCCACAACACTCCATGCGGCCCACAGCACGGTAACTTAAAGTCCAAAGAAAGCCGTATTAATAAAATTATATAGCACAGCGAACTAAATTGTGTGCACTGCAATTAGTTACAATGTACTGTTTAATAAAGTATTCTGAAATGACAAATAAACTGAGTGTATCTTATTCAAATACAAAATTCAAATTTCATTTTTAATTCATAAATAAATATGAATTAAATTCAAACAATAACAGACCTTTAAATCAATCAATATGTACAATGGAGTGTGCACATGGATATTTGAAAGTGTGTGTGTGTGTATTGTGTGTATGCACACATTACCGCTCACTGATGTATGGCCACGTCGTGGGCCATCACATGATCACAGATCATAACTTAGATGTGCTCTGTTTGACAGAAATCTGGCTAAAACCAGATGATAACATTACTTTAAATGAGTCTACCCCCCAAGATTACTGTTATAAACATGATCCGCGTCCAAAAGGTAAGGGGGGAGGTGTTGCTACAATTTATCGTAATATCTTCAGTATTTCTCAGAAGTCTGGTTTCAAGTATAATTCGTTTGAAATAATGGTGCTTAATGTAACATTATCCAGAGAAACAAGTGTTAATGCTAAATCCCCTGTGTCCTTTATACTGGCTACTGTATACAGGCCACCAGGGCACCATACAGGTTTTTATCAAAGAATTTGGGAATTTGCGAGTTAGTGCTCGCTGCAGATAAAGTTATAATTGTTGGTGATTTTAATATACATGTTGATATTGAGGTAACACTTTACTTGAAGGGGTGTGCATAAGACTGACATGACACCTTCATAATCATGACATGACACATGTCATGAATATGAAGGCGGTTTTATGCATTTTTATGACAACTGTCATTAAGTGTCATTTGCTCAGTTATGTCATTCTTAATGCAAAGATGACATTGTTTGAGATGTCTTTGTTATGACAACTTGACATAAACCAATACATCATAACCTGTCAGTGTCTTTGTCATGACAACTTGACATTACCAAGACAACATAACCTGTCATAAATCTGTCATAAACATGACACAGCAGATTAATTATCAAACTTAAGAAATGACTTGGCTTTATGGGTTATTATAATTGTGTCATGAATATTTTTCTGACCACTTTTATAATTGTGTCATTAATATTTTTCTGACCACTTTTACTCAGTGGTACAAATGGAATTTGTCATTAAAAAATCTGTTCTATCTTTATTTGACCCTCTAACTCTAGCACTTTATATTCTATTTTAATTCTACTTGATCTATTTATCTTTTTTATTAAAACAAACTAGCTTTCTATTTTTTCTATTCTATCTACTTGTTTTTCTTTGTGTGTGTGTGTGTGTGTGTAATGGAGCCCAGATAAATTAACTAACGGCTTAACAATGTGAACCTGGATGCTGTACCCTTAGGTTTATTTAACTAATGACCTAAATAACTATGTGTGTCTGAGCCAATAACTTAAACTTACCTAGGTAGAAATGCGCACTATGTGTATCGTTAACAAACAGGAATCACACTGTAGGCTGATAGATGAAGTAACCCCCAGCAACCACCTGACTCAGGCTCGGGCGGCCTGAGCAAATAGTTTTAAATTTAAATTTTATCTTTTTTTTTCCCCATTAACTTTCATCAACATTACTGCAGTGGAAATACTTACCTTTAACTTATTAATAAGCTAACAAAATATTTGGCGAAAGAATAAATCATACTGTACACCCTGTAGTTGTGGTGTCATATGCCCAGGACTAATTCTGCCTCAGAAGCAGCTGCTCATTTATTTTGATAATTTAAAATATTTATATTGCATATTAAGAACAATAATGTTTGCATTGTATGAACACATCATTGCTAAATGCGTGGCTCGTTCCAAGATGGCCTTGAGCAAGACACTACAGTGACTTTATTTAAATGCAGTTGTCTGCTTTTATATTAATTGTGTCTAAATTAAAATTCACAACATAGAAATGCTGTGCATGCTGCTGCTGAGAATAATCTCGATGACTGAATGCCTATGCAAGCTGCTGCTACTGCACAAGAGACTGAACTGCTGAGAGCTCCATTAATTAGGCAGACGAGTAGCTAGGTGAATGCCTATTTTACTCTAACATGGTGTCTACACCAGACACGAGCGGCACAATATGACCAAATCAATAGACCCGTAACAATAGGTAAAGCAGTCTGCAATATATGCAGTGCGATACGGCCAACGGAACAAAACTTCTGCTAATGCTGCTGTTGATAATATTCACCAACATTTCAATACTGAGTTGAAGTACATGCTGTTGCTGTTAATGATCATTTCGCTTTTAAGAGTTATATAAACCCTGTTGAACTGAATAGCAAAGTAATAAAATGCCTATTTTACCTAAAAAGTTCACTACCATCCAAGCGTTATCTTATCACTGAAATGTCATGCAACTAAATGAACTTTATGCTGCCACTGCTATATTAGCAACAATGATAATTGGATTGCCATGCAGACTGCTGCTAATATTTCTAACATTGCATCTGAATTTTGCCATGCGTGTTGTCCGAATTTGCGAAGCATAATCTACTGCTGCTGCACAAAACCTGCTGTAAGCCCTGTTGAATAAGCAAAGTAATAAATACCTATTGCACTTTAAAGAGTTAATTTACCCTCCATGAGTTACCACTAAAATTGTATGCAACTAAAGCGCTTTCTGCTGTTGCTGCTATATTAGCCATAATAATATGACTTGCAATGCATGCATGCTGCTGCTAATATTATTTCTAACCTTGCATCTGAATTTGCTATGCATGCTATAAAATTTGCTAACACTGCGATCTGAATAACTATGCATACTGCTGCACAAAAGTACTTAGAATTGCTACTGCCCATTTATTAAATAACCAAACAACCAAATAATGCCCATTTCGCTTTTAAGAGTTATATAAACCCTGTTGAACTGAATAGCAAAGTAATAAAATGCCTATTTCACCTAAAAAGTTCACTACCATCCAAGCGTTATCTTATCACTGAAATGTCATGCAACTAAATGAACTTTATGCTGCCACTGCTATATTAGCAACAATGATAATTGGATTGCCATGCAGACTGCTGCTAATATTTCTAACATTGCATCTGAATTTTGCAATGCGTGCTGCTGCTATTAAAATTCACTAAACTAGTCATCTGAATAGCTATGCAATGCATAATGCTGCTATAGCTGCACAAAAGTACTTAGAATTGCTATAAGCGTCTTTATTAACAAGCAAACGCAATCAAATAATGCCTATTTTGCTTTGAAGAGTTCACAAAATCTACTGTAAGCCCTGTTAAAGAAACAAAGAAATAAAATGCCTATTTCACTTTAAAGAGTTACTTACCCCATGCGCTATCACTGAAATTTCAAGCAATTAAAGTACTTTCTGCTGCTGCTGCTGCTACACTGAAAAAATTTTTTAATTCATCCAATCAAAAAAATTTAGGGTAACGATTCACATCCACATTCCCCAACTTGAGCCAATGAAAAACAAACAACCCGCCCTTAGGGCAAGCTATCCATCTTTCATTGGCCCAAGCCAAAAAACACAGATGTGAATCATTACCCCAAATCCCCCCCAATTGGACGAATGAAACATTCCCCCCAGTGCATATTAGCAACAATAATTTGACTTCCTGCTGCTAATATTATTTCTAACATAGCATATGAAATTGCTATGAATGCTGCTGCTATTAAATTAGCTACATGCGACCTGAATACTATGCATACTGCTGCTACAGCTGCACAAAAGGTACTTAGAATTCCTCTTTTAAATAAACGAAACGCAAATGATGCCTATTCGCTTGAAGAGTTCACATACCATCCATTTTGGTCACTGAAACTTCAGCAATATTAAGTCGCTTTGGATAAAAGCATCTGCAAAATGAATAAATAAGAATGTAAATGTAAACTACAGTCTACCTACAGCTATGCATACTGCTGCTACAGCTGTACGAAAGTACTTAGAATTACTATTAGCGTCTTTATTAAACAATAAAACGCAAACAAATAATGCCTATTTTGCTTTGAAGAGTTCACAAAATCTCTGTACGCCCTGGTAAATGAATGAAGTTATAAAAGCCTATTTCAGTTTAAAAGAGTTACTTACCCCATATGTTATCACTGAAGTTGCAACCAGATACTTCCTGCTGTCGCTGCTATAAACAACTAATAATTTGACTTGATTAGCTATTCATAATGCAATTAACAATTCACTAATAACGTGATCTGAATTCTATGATACTGCTGCTACACTCCATGAAAGTACTATAATTGCTGTAAGCCCAACTGAATACACAAATAGTAAATTCCAGTTTAAGAGTGTCCTAATATTAGCTACATTGTACATGGGCTACTGATTGGAAATTATTTATTATTAGTATCTTTATATTTTAAATGAATTCATGATTAAATATCTTTAACTATCACTAAACATGACTTTTATAATAAACTCTTCACTATCGCTGAACCAAGGTAACGAGTGAAATAGAGATGTGCCCCTTTAAGAATGAGCGCTCCCTCTTCTAAGTGTACTGCAATGCGGCACGAGTACATGTATGAGCGGATATATTATTTTCTGTTGCTCATTAAAATAGGCAAGGCTGTTGACAGTATGACGTTTATGAAAGACAGTTATAGGGGTTCACCTTGACTTAAAACTGTGAACAACTGTGAAACACCAACTGCAAACCAACCCCACTAGTGATGTGCATCTGAAGCGATCAGTTCGCGGTTAATGTAGAAATTAATGCCCACAGAAGATATTAAAAGCATTGGAGATTTCGGGCAAATAAGGTAATCCCCAATTCACTTTCCTGTTGTAAAATCCGCGACGCTTGACGTTGTATTCTCACATACATGAACTAGGAAAACTGCTTGCTGCTGCTGCTAATGCAACTGCTGTTATATGAACAGTATGCTTAGTAATTACTCCTCACGCGAATAACCTGCACGTAGTTTTACAACTTATGTTTTCTAGTTTAAAAATGTACATC
>NW_015666173.1:156022-158581 GCF_001515625.1 Sinocyclocheilus rhinocerous
CAGACTGGAGAGGGCCTGATGTTGGAGGCCTGAACTTTGAAGGCAAAGGCCTGGTTGATGCACATGCATCTATACCTCCAAGGATCCCTTCCAATGCTTCAGGCCCCAGGATGGCCAAAACTTTCTCTTCCTCTGTAGTGAGAGGAGGAACTGAATTGATACCCCCACCAGTCTTGTTTGCTTCCCTCTTACATGCCGCAGCCCTCCGTTTTGTCACACTTGCGAAGTCCCTCCACTTATTCCTGACTTCTTCTGGGCTTCGTTCGTACCCATAGCCAGCAACATTTATTTTTTGAGTGATTTCTGCCCAGATTTTCTTTTTGTCAGCATTTGTAATGCTATTTTTCAGCTTTGAAAATAGCTGGATTTTATTATTTTCGATAACACTTTACTTGAAGGGGTGTGCATAAGACTGACATGACACCTTCATAATCATGACACGACACACGTCATGAATATGAAGGAGGTTTTATGCATGTTTATGACAACTGTCATTAAGTGTCATTCGCTCAGTTATGTCATTTTTAAAGCAAAGATGACATTGTTTGAGATGCCTTTGTTATGACAACTGGACATTACCAAGACAACATAACCCGTCATAAATTTGTCATAAACATGACATAGCAGATTAACGATCAAACTTAAGAAATTACTTAGCTTTATGGGTTAACATTACATTAAACAGTCATGTGGTTGGTTTTGATATTGGCTGTCATGAGGCCATTATAATTGTGTCATGAATATTTTTCTGACCACTTTTATTCAGTGGTACAAATTGAATTTGTCATTAAAATGTCATTAAGTGTTAATACTCTGTATTTTATAACAACGTCATGAATATTTTTCATTTAATAATTTTTTTCAGTTTCCTCTAACAGAAGGTCAGATAATAGACAATTTCAAAAGTCGTAAAAAAGATGAACAAGTGTTAGAGAAATAAAATCAATCATCCAATAATAATAATAATAATAATAATAATAATAATTAAAATTTATAAAACTATATTTTATTGCATTTGAAGAGCGATTCACCCAAAATTAAATGAAAACAGTACAATGGTGGTTTAAGCCATGCAGCATTTGGTCCATATCACTGCAAAAACAGTTAATTACAGCATCCCGCACATTTATATTTTCTTGACATGCTTTTTTATATCATGGATAAGTCTACCTAAGACACCATCATAATGGCGTACACCTAACCATTTTATTTATATTACATTATTTACACATTTATGACCATGTAACCCAACCCCTGCCCCTAAACCTACATTTGTCAATAAAACACAAGATATAACAGGCAGATACAACTACCGTCATAATTTATTCAAAAAGTATTAATATTCCAAGTCTTCCGAGGCAAAACGATTGATTTGTGCGAGGAATAGACGCGATCGCCATCTCCGTCCGCCGTAAAGCTCTTCATGTGTGCAGTAGGGATGGGTAGTTCGACACCCAGTGTCGACACACGTCTCAAGTTTTTGACACACTAGTGCTTCGAAACAATTTTCCGGAGTATTGCTTGAAATGAGGCTGTCACGTGACCTGTGGAAATTAAGCTTCGTTACCTCACTGATACGTCACGCCAGGCTCAAACACAAAGCACGTCGATTGTGCTGTCCCATACCCACTAACCATTTAGCAATTTAATAATTATATCCATCATGTCATGCCTGTATGTATGCAGTTTTTTACGTGGTGTATTATTGTTAATAAAAGTATTACTATTAAAAACAATGACGTTTGAATGTCTGTTGTCTGAATGTAAATTAAAACACCTTGCGGTATTTGTGCATTTGTGTTTTTTTAACAATGTGCATGTTTGTGATGTTTAGTAAGGAACACACACAAATGGTGCAATGAAAAAAATCACACACATGCCTAATTTATTAGCATATTAAATGTTATATGTAGAAGGGGAAAAGACACAAGTTTGATGTGAGTACAAATGAGGAACAGAAAGTTTTTATTGTCATTGTATTGTGCAAAAAACTATTACATTTGGAAACTCTATCACTGCACACACACGAGCCACCAGCTTGCTGATGACATATATGTTTATTAAATATACAAATAAATATTACAATGACATCCAACCATCCATCTGAATTCAGATGTTTGATCAGAACCAAACATCTGAATGACACAGTTGGTGTACGAATTTTTATTGAAGTAGAGCACTGTGTCAAAAGCTTCGAAGCATCAGCGCAGTTTGTTGTAAAAGCCTCACTGCTTCAGAAGCTTCATTCCGCATATCCCTAGTGTGCAGTAGTGATGTCCGGTTCGTGAACGAATCGTTCGATTTAACCGGTTCTTCTTAGTGAACCGGTTGAACCAGTTCACCAAATCGGACTGAATCGTTTGAAACGGTTCATGTCTCCAGTAAGCATTAATCCACAAATTACCTAAGTTATTCACTTTTTTAACGTGGCTGACACTCCCTCTGAGTCGAAATAAACCAATATCCCGGAGTAATTCATTTACTCAAACAGTACACTGACTGAACTGCTGTGAAGAGAGAACTGAAGATGAACACGAGCAGAGCAGCCGGATAACGAAC
>NW_015666173.1:158591-158722 GCF_001515625.1 Sinocyclocheilus rhinocerous
AATATAAATATATTTTATTTTACTTTTTAAAAAAAGATGAATGTATCTAATCTGTGTACATTGTTCAATTGAGGATTCTGTTAGGGTATAGGCCAAAGGGGTTTGTCAGGGAAGTTGGACAATAATTAAGA
>NW_015666173.1:159124-163723 GCF_001515625.1 Sinocyclocheilus rhinocerous
ATATACTGAACGTGCGTGCAGCGTGCCGGTTAGAGCGGTTCTTGTTCTCGAGTCAAGAACCGGTTGCATCGGTTTACGGATCACCAGTACACTGAACCGAGAACCGTTTATTTCGCACATGTCCGATTTGAGAACCGATGAGTTGATGATACTGCGCATGCGTTATTCAGCGTGAAGCTACTGAAGAGATTACCTACTATGACTGACACAGCACGTCTGAACCGAACTGGTTCTTTTGGTGTACTGTAATTATAGTTAACGATGACACATTTACAAATTGAGTTTGTAGTAAATAAAACATGAACACGAGTAGAGCAGCTGATGATAAACTGAACGTGCGTGCAGCGTGCCGGTAAGAGCGGTTCTTGTTCTCGAGTCAAGAACCGGTTGCATCGGTTTACGGATCACCAGTACACTGAACAGAGAACCGTTTATTTCGCACATGTCCGATTTGAGAACCGATGAGTTGATGATACTGCGCATGCGTTATTCAGCGTGAAGCTACTGAAGAGATTACCTACTATGACTGACACAGCACGTCTGAACCGAACTGGTTCTTTTGGACAACTGATTCTGTGCTAATGTTAGAGGTTAGGGTTAGGGTTAGGTTAGAATGTTAAAGGTACCTTGAGCATCGGTTTGTAAACCGAGGACTTGAATGAAGGGCAATCTGGTGAAACATACGTTTATTTAATAAAAAATAAATCGCAATGGATTATGTATAGTAAGTGGATTATGCTTTCTGCGCTGATGACAACTAATTTATTTACTTTATATCTTCAAGACTTAAATCCTGGTATGCACATCACTGCCTGTTACTGTATTTGGGTGCTTAGTTGCAAAACTTAATTGTAAACTTTTCAGATCATGATTATGATGTTTTAACTGACTGAAGTTATGATTACTGACTTTATATATTTGAAGTTCCCTCAAATAGTGCCCTATTTAAGGGTATAGGGGGCGATTTCGGACACAGCCCCGGACTTCCCATCACTAGTGTGCAGTCTCTGTGCGCAAATTCAAACAATGCCGCCAGAAGAAGCCTTACGTCAGCCTTGGTTGTGAAATGCTATTGGCTCTTGTATGTCTCGTGACCGATTGTGTCATTCTACAGGACGGGATGCTTTTGAATGAGATGTGAGTGCATTAACGGAGCGGGATCATTTTCAGCGATTAAAACCTTATGTTTTACTCTCTTCTTCGCATAAAGACATCGTATGGCTTCAGAAGAACTTGGAATGCAACATGACTTGTTTGTAATGCTTTTATACTGCTTGTTTATGCTCAGATTTTGCAACAAATACCTGTGACTGCACTTATGTTTGCCTGTTATGTGTTTTATATTGTTCAGAAGTGGGTAGGTTTAGGGTAGTGTAGCGAATCAGCTCATTCATGGGGAAATATGAATAATTAATCATAACTAGTTATAATTAATTATAAATATTTAGATCCGCTGTAGATATTTACTTGACCTCTCAGGGTCAACTGTCTGTCATTGAAAACAACGGAGTATCCTGCATGTCGAAAAATTACGCTAAAGGGGTACCTTGAGCATCAAAAAGTGACGTCAAGTGGTCCTGACCAAGCTTCAATATGTGACGAGTTGGGAGTGAAAATGTGTTGCATTTTGAGGTGAGTTTTCAATGACTCAGGAGTATGATTTCCTCTGACAAATTCAATTTGTACCACTGTAGTTGAGGTCAAGAAAAGTATTCATGACGCTGTCATAAAACAATTTGACAGAGTATTAACACTTAATTACATTTTAATGACAAATTCGATTTGCACCACTGTAGTTGAGGTCAAGAAAATTATTCATGACACTGTTATAAAATTATTTGACAGAGTATTAACACTTAATGACATTTTAATGAAAAATTCAATTTGTACCACTGAATACAAGTGGTCAGAAAAATATTCATGACACAATTATAATGGCCTCATGACAGCCAATGTCAAAACCAACCACATGACAGTTTAATGTAATGTTAACTCATAAAGCTAAGTAATTTCTTAAGTTTGATAATTAATCTGCTGTGTCACGTTTATGACAGATTTATGACAGGTTATGTTGTCTTGGTAATGTCAAGTTGTCATAACAAAGGCATCTGAAACAATGTAATCTTTGCATTAAAATGACATAACTGAGCGAATGACACGCATAAAACCTCCTTCATATTCATGACATGTGTCATGTCATGATTATGAAGGTGTCATGTCAGTCTTATACACACCCCTTCAAGTAAAGTGTTAACAAAAAAACTTTAAACGTTGTATGAACTTGTCAAATCATCAAAACCTACAACATGTATGGTAATCCTATTCCATCTAAGCTACTAAAACTGTTGCTTCCAGAAGTCATAGATCCTCTTCTGCATATTTCTAATTTCTCAATGACATTAGGATATGTCCCCAAAACCTTCAAATTGGCTGTTAATCCTCTCATTAAAAAAAACACAACTTGATCCTAGAGAATTCGTTAATTACAGACCGAACTTAAATCTCCATTTTCTGTCAAAAATACTAGAAAAGGCAGTGTCCTCTTAGCTATGTTCTTTTTTTTTTAGAGAGAAATGGTATCTGTGAGGATTTCTAGTCAGGATTTAGACCGAATCATAGTACTGAGACTGCTCTCATCAGAGTTACAAATGACCTGCTCTTATCATCCGATTGTGGTTGCATCTCTCTATTAGTGCTACTGGATCTTAGCGCTGCATTTGACACTATCGATCACAACATTCTTTTGAATAGACTAGAAAATTATGTTGGCATTAGTGGAATTGCATTGGCATGGGTCCAATCATACTTATCTGACCGTCATCAATTCATAGCAGTGAATGAAGAAGTATCATATCGTTCACAAGTGCAGTATGGAGTACCACAAGGCTCAGTACTAGGACTGTTGCTTTTCATGCTTTACATGTTACCCTTGGGAGATATCATCAGGAAACACGGTGTTAGCTTTCACTCTTATGCTGATGATACTCGGCTCTATATTTCTTTGTGGCCCAATGAAACATACCAATTCGCAAAACTAATGGAATGCATAGTTAATATAAAAACTGGATGACTAGTAATTTCCTATTACGAAATGCTGAAAAAAAAACAGGTATTAATTATTGGACCAAAAACCTCTGCATGTAATAATCTAAAACACTGTCTAACACTTGATGGCTGCTCTGTTAATTCTTCATCATCAGCTAGGAACCTAGGTGTGCTATTTGATAGCAATCCTTCCTTTGAAAACCATATTTCTAGCATTTGTCAAACCACATTTTTCCATCTTACAAATATATCTAAATTACAACCTATGCTCTGGAACTCTGGAACAATCTTCCTAGCGTTGTTGGGGAAGCAGACACACTCTGTCAGTTTAAATCTAGATTAAAGACCCATCTCTTAACCTGGCATACACATAATACACTATTTCATTTCTATAATTAAAATATGTTAAAGGATTGTTAGGCTGCATTAATTAGGACAACTGGAACTGGGAACACTTCCCATAACTCCCAATGAACTCACTACATCGTAAGAGGAATGGCATCTACTAGTGTTGGGTTCGAGTCCACCTAAGTCGAGCCCAAGTCAAGTCCGAGTCTTTAACCAACCGAGTCAGAGATAAGTCAGAGTCCAAAATGGGCCGAGTCGGACTCAAGTACGAGTCCCAAACAGCCGAGTCGAGTCCGAGTCCAACGAAACTCTATTATTTAGTATCTTAACATTGTTTTAACCTTTACAACTAGAAAAAACACAATATCCATTTAAATGTAACAAAAACAAACCTCTATTGCATCTTGCCATTTTGATTTTTGATTAATAATTAGTGTCCTGCTTTGCTTAGCAAACTTAAAGTCATGTAACAGAAGTTATGGCTGAATTGATTTATGTATTGTGACATATTTCAGAGTGAAACAGGTTTTAGAATGTGAAAAATTAAAGGTTGGGACTTGACTTTATTCATCGTAAAAGGGGTCATATGATGTTGCTAAAAATAATTGTTTTTTTTTATTTGGTGTAATGAAATGTGTTTATGCGGTTTAAGGTTAAAAAAACACATTATTTTCCACATACTGTACATTATTGTTTCTCTTCTATGCCCCGCCTTTTTGAAACGCGTCGATTTTTACAAAGATCATTGGTCTGAAAAGCGAGGTGTGCTCTGATTAACTCTTTGGATTTGAGACTTTAGTCTTTGCAACTTCACAGATCTTCTTTATGCACCAAGACCTTGTAACACTCCAAAGAGAAAGGAAAAATTGAAATTGCATCATATGACCCCTTTAAAATAAATGTATAAATTTAAGGGTGGGGGTAAAGGAGTAGGTATCTTGTTGAATGGTACCTTAAGAGCAGAAAATGCACCTTTTATCTCAATAAAAAACAAGCTTTATATAATTTTTATGAAATGTATTAAAAAAAAAAAAAATAATTAGTTATAAGTAGCTTATTCTATTCATCAGTGTTTGTACCATTAAAGAAGAAACTGCATTTTAATTTCTGGGTTAAAAAAAATGAATGGATGCCAAAGTACACGAACCATTACAGGGCATTTTTAATTTTTTCTTGGATGAAAATGAGGCTGTGAGGGATAAACCT
>NW_015666173.1:163788-165371 GCF_001515625.1 Sinocyclocheilus rhinocerous
CGTACGGTCATTTCAACGCAAAACTTGGAATTTATCAATATGGACGTCAGCGGTGGCTACGATCAAATCTCATGTCTGGTCTCAGCTTGTGTATACAAGTTTTTGAGTTACCTGAACTTGCGCGCAGCATAGTAAATACGGTGGAGAATTGTAGAATGACAGCATCTTGTTCATTTTTATTTTCCTAACTGTCAAACGAAGCTCATTAGTCGATCGTTAACCAGTAAGATTAGGATGTCTTTTTTTTGTTGTTGTTGTTTTGTACAGGGCTTTAGCTTTATATGCGCGAATAGCAGCATAAACAAGACCATGAGGATTCAATCATCGCATCATGCACCTGCAGCGCTTCTGTGAAAGGAGAAAAACAGAAATTAAGTCTATAAAAGGAATAAAATAAATAGGATCACACAAAATATCTAATAGGCTATAATATAATTAACAGATTAACAAAAGGAAACACTGTGCAACAAGTATAGGTTATGCTCGTTTTTGTGACACTCTTAATGCATTTTATTACTTTTCTTTGTATCTTTATTTGATTAAATCCATCTGATCGCACAGGCACCTCACACACATACAAACAACATTAGTTCTACTGTTGCCTGACATTTCAGCCATTCATCATCAAACTAAAATGCAGTCAACCAAACATAAAAGTTACACTGTTTATTTTAAAAGGTCCACTGTAAAATCAGCGTGCCCAAACAACAATTTTTGCTCATGTGAAGGATTTTACATGGATACTAGAACATGAGTGAAGTATAAAGCCATGTTTAGGCTACATAATGAATAATAGTTATGCAAACAAATGTTACAAATATGGCAAAAATGGAAACATTTGGATGCTTGTGGTATGAGACAGGCTCCGGAGCCCAATGCCGTTTCAGTTTTGCTTGACATTTGTATGCTGTTTATAATGAATGCCACTATAGCCTAATTTGATTTATTTTGTAGTTGAATAGGCTATACAATTTTGTAACTACTTATTTTTCATTCTTGTTCTGTTCTGAATACCGTTAAACTAAAAATATTTGTTGTAGAGTGATGGGAACTAAATAGGCTGTTTATATTTACGAGTATTTTAATATACATATAAATGACAAATTAATGTAGCCTAATTGTTTGCAAATACAAGGTTTAACGGGTGTTTTTGGAGTAAGATCAATTTCTCTTTCACGAGATTACTTCCTTTTTTTGGCCGGGTTTCGTTTCTCCATGTCGTAAACTCTAGGGGCGAGGCTTCTAAACCAGGTTGTTTTTAGGGGCGTGATATTCAAATGACGATTGTTTTCAGACGCCACATTTATCATGCGAACATTCGTACGATGAGATTGGCGGCATACGAATGTTTCATGAATCACACGTGAACTCTGTCGTAAGTTGATTTGTGCGCACAGATCTGCGCTCGTTTCTACGTTAGATTGATAAATGAGGCCCAATATGTATTCAAATACAGACATCTGTTTCCACATCTCACTAGGAGAAAATGCGGGAAAACATCTCTCACCTATGCATTCGTTCTTTCTCATCCCCTTCCTTCCCCTCACCCATCCTTCCCTTCACTCAGCTCACTCAGAATGGTC
>NW_015666173.1:166499-168996 GCF_001515625.1 Sinocyclocheilus rhinocerous
GGGTGTTTTTAGGGGCGTGATATTCAAATGACGATTGTTTTCTGTCGCCACATTTATCAATGTACGATCATTCGTACGATGAGATTGGCGGCATACGAATGTTTTATGAATCACACGTGAACTCTGTCGTAAGTTGATTTGTGCGCACAGATCTGCGCTTGTTTCTACGTTCGATTGATAAATGAGGCCCACTGTGTATAAAAGCCCTACATATACTTTCCATAAGTCACAGGCAACTCACACCTGTTTTATTTTTTAATGCATTTATAGATACATTAATTACAATAAATTACGTTATGTACGGAATAATTGATGACGGGCCATTGAATTATTAGAAAATAATGCATACCCAAGGTAATTTTGGACCCATAAAAACTATTGCCGCAAAGATGTTACAAAAATTATTTTTCTTTGAAGCTAGAAACTGCAACTAATACAAAAGCAAAAAATAATAAACTAATGTAATAAAACATTCTCAAGCTTACTGAAGGCATGTAAACAGTCCAAGTATTACTTACAGGCTAAATGATAAATACATTTATTACTCAAAAATACAAATTAAATAGTTTTTTAGTTTTTTAAAGTTTTTCATTAGTAAAGGCTTCTAGAAATAGCCTACTACAGACATTTCATGAAGTAATAAATGTAAAAATAATCTTCACTGTATACATTCAATATAGATGATGCTTATTAAAGTTAATAAGCGATTCAGTCAAGAGCAGTGAGTGATTTTCTCCTTTTCTTTTGTTTGATTAACATTTATGACGCAGTCGGCGGCTGCAGGTTTACGCTGTTGCTTTAAGATCTGACGCATAGCTCAAATATTTTGACACATCCGTATTTCTCCCAACTGTTCAAGTTCACTTAAGACAAAACCGACTGCATATACATAAATAGTCTCCAAGACGGGCATTTTGACATAACTTTTCGTGAAAGTGTGTAGCAATAACAGAACTTGAGAGAACTTAAAGGCATAATATGTAATTTTCGCCGCTAGAGGGCACGTATTCAAAATAAACAAAGAAGCGTAGTTTGATGACGGCGTGACTGAGTGTGGAATCATGAAAGAGAACTCGGCATTGACACGCTGACTGAGAGGCACGTTATTTTGTGAGCGCGCTTTCAGTGTGTGAGCACAGAAACCCGTCAGCTTTCAAGTACTGGACAAGACTTAAAAACACATGCAAATACTGAATATCACCTTTGTGATAATGCATTGAGTCAGTGACATTTCCGTCAACTGTCCCTGGACTCGGTTGGACTCGGACATATTTTCTGAGTCCGAAAGGCTCGAGTCCGAGTCAAGTCCGAGTAAAAATGCATTCGAGTCCGTGACAAGTCCGAGTCCTTTAAAAAATTGTACTCGAGACCAGACTTGAGTCCGAGTACGAGTCCGAGTACCCCAACACTAGCATCTATGCTAATATTAATCTGTTTTATTCTTAGTCTGAGGTGACCATACCCACCCAGATCCAGTCTGTATCCAGATCAGATGGTCACTGCAGTTACCCAGATCCAGTCCGTATACAGTCCAGATGGTGGATCAGCACCTAGAGACTAGAGCCTGACCGATTTCTTTTTTTACTGATTTTATCGGCCGATATGAGCCTGTCGCAGATATATCTGCATCAGCATGTATGGTGCAGATATTCCACCGATATGAAATTTTTTTTATAGAACATATAATGCAGATAAAATCACATCGGTTACATCACATTTCCTAAGTCAGCATGGTTTGTCAGTACAGTCAGTAATGTAGCAGACTGAAAAATGTGTATCTTTCTGCAGTCCAATAGATGGCAGTGACTATAAAGTAAATAAACAATGTGCCAGTCTTTTATTCTCACAAAGAGCTTATCATACTTGTTTGCTACATAAGTAGGGCCCTATGATTTCCGCGATGCAGAAAACACAGACAGAATCACAGAATCCAGTTATAAAAACTAAATTTACCAATTAACACAGAATTTCGCAGAATTAATATTTTTGATGAACTAAATCAAATCGCAATATAGACTAGTGTCTGTGAATATTAAACTGCAAAAACACAATTTGAATTTGAATCCTCATGTTCTGCATGTTCATTTGATTACCAGAAAATACACAACAAAGAATTTTTGAAGAAAAAAAAAAATCATAGTAAGTGAAGTAGGGGTGTACACGAATAGTCGAACATTCGAATATTCGGTCTGTAATTATTTTTCGAGCAATAAAAACAGTATTTGAATTTTACTATGTGTTGATTTGCTGACCGTAAATGCAGGGAATCCATGATAAATCCTAAGCAGTTATAACTAAATGTACTGGGTGGCACTGTGGAGCATGTTAACAAGTTGATAGTATTTGATCACAGAAAGTCGTCATCTGCCTCGCGAAGTTTGGATTTACTTTGATCTAAATGATCTTACTAAATGATCTGACAAAATGTAATTACTTCTGATCAAATGAATTAGTGAAACGTCTCCAGGTTACGCATGTAACCATGGTTCCCCGAGGG
>NW_015666173.1:169111-169393 GCF_001515625.1 Sinocyclocheilus rhinocerous
CCATGCTCTGAATCACATATGAAATCAGTCCAATAGATGGGCGAGACGTCATGGGCGGGTGACGTTGCGACCAGGAAGCTATAAAAGCACGTGCGGTGGAACCGGCGTCAGCTTCTAGGAATGAATCAAGTGCTCACAGGGATGGTATGGTATGGTATGGTATCACAAGTATGGCACTGAGACGCAGCGTCTCGTTCCCTCGGGGAACCATGGTTACATTCGTAACCTGGAGACGTTCCCCTTCAGGAACTCGAGCTGTGTCTGAAACGCTTTGGGAACGAG
>NW_015666173.1:170271-179790 GCF_001515625.1 Sinocyclocheilus rhinocerous
CTTCAGGGCATACAGTTTCCTCGTAGAGGGAGCTCTGGATTGGAGAATGGTCTCAACAACCTCGGCTGAGAGACAGGAAGCTGTGAGTTGTGCCCCCCCCAGGGGCCACACCCACTCTTCCACAGCTCTGGGCGGGGGTGAAGATATTACCCTCCACCTGTGAGAGGAGATCCCTCCTGACGGAAATCTCCCATGGAGAGCTGTCGAGAAGGGAAATCAGGTCCGAGAACCATACTCGGACCGGCACAGGTCCACCTGAGCCTGGCCAAAACTCTCTATATCTGCTTCAATGCTAGAAAAACAGCCAGCATTTCCAGGCAGTTGAAGTGCCACGTGAGATGGCAGCCGCTCCACAGACCGCGGGCTGAGCGGCCACTATTGACCGCTCCTCAACCGGTGAGGGACACGTCCGTCGCTAGCATTATGCGGCGATAAGGAGCCACATGTCTAAGGCACGTAGGCATCGCCGCGTGACCTTGAGCATGCGGAGCGGGTTTCCCCTCAGGGAGAACCCCTTGGTCTTGAGCCACCACTGTAGGGGTCTCATGTACAGCAGGCCAAAAGGTATCACGTTGGGCGCCGCTGCCATCAGACCCAGCAGCTTTTGAAACTGCTTGACAGTGAGACTGAGGAGAGACGGGCACCATATAATGAGGTGTACACCACTCTTTCCCAGAGGGGCCGACCCTCAGAAGTCCTGGGCCTTAGGCGTCAGGATGTTTTAGCTATAGACTATCCAGTGGGAATGACGGTCCGCAGATCCGCCTTCCGCTAGAAGTCTTCGGCCCGGGAGCGCCACTCTGACTCTAAATTCTGAGGAGTACGAGAAGTGACGCTCCCTATATGAGGAGCTGAAACACAGTTGGTTGGGCCTGCTCCCGCCCAGCAGCCCCTGTTGACCCGTAAACAAGTGCTCTTACTTGAGAAATTTTTATCCCAAGAGCCCCTGTATATCTAACTTCTCATAGTCAGATAAATACTTCATTTTATTCCTCAGAATTAAATGCAATCAAACAACCAGACGAGTAAACACGGTCTGGTGTGGTAAGATTCACATCAAAAACTGAAAATGATGTAATACACGCGTTGCCTCGCAAGCCGCATGGTCACACAAACAATATCAATCTCCTGTGAAAAAGCTCTACCTCCTTTAGTGGACTTTGCTATCCTAGGTACTACCAAAAGTCCAGAGTTTTGTGACCGTAGGGAGCATGATGGATTGTAGCGTGGTAGAAGACTAGTTAGGTACACAGGAGATAACCCATTAAGGGCCTTATAGGTAAGTAATAATATTTTGAAACTGATACGGAACTTAATAGGTAGCCAGTGCAGAGACTGTAAAATTGGGGTAATATAAAGCTTCCTCGAGGGAGAGTGGTTTAACACAAAGCGCTAAGAAACTGTCAGCGCTTTCTTATTGTTATCAGACTGAGGAACAAACTTTCACCCGAGCATGTGGATATTATTGTTTCTCTCAGAATTAATACGTGAAACAATGTAAACACAATAAATATAGGTCGACTCGAGTATATGTAGCCTATGTTCTGTACTGTAATTGACCTATCGGTAAGCCCCTCCCCTCGAATGCAGATGAGCCAATGGCAGTCGAGTATCATTTGCACGGGGAGCGGAACTCAGACATCTGTAGGTTTCAGCGCCATAGAGAAACATTGGAAGATCAGAAGCTCGCATCGGTTTGATGGTGTTTATGCTACAAAAGTGGAAAAACAATGTGCCTAGGGTGCTTGTAACACTAATTCCAGTTATCCTGAGAGGATAGGCAATGAAATTAATTTTATTCAATTTCCTAAATCCAACCAAAACAGAGCAAAATGTCCCTAAGCATTCAACCCCAATCACAATGAAGATGAAAATTTCATTTTCTGGTTCTCAACTGTTATATTCTCATTAAGTTACCTTTTTCATCTGCTCAAGCAGAACGTTAATGTCATCTTGTGCTTCAGCAAGGTATCTCTGGCTAAAACTAGCTAACGTTAGCGTTAAAGTTAGTGAGTCCATGCTAAGATCTGTATTTTTACATATTTATTTTAATATCTTTTATATATCCCTCCATGGCATATTTAAGTCCCACTTGAAGGTCCATCTGTGTCCCAAATTTATGTTTTCACTGACAGCTGTCTTTGTAAGACAGTGAGCAACTCCGTTTGTTTGTCAGAGTGAGCAACAGTAACTAAGGGGGGCGGGGCTTACCGATAGGTCTGTCAAAACAGTCTGCTTGATTTTTCCCTTTGCTCTGCTTGATCTTGAATGCTTTTTTTTAATGTATTTTTTTTTTTAAACATGTTTTCAACCAAAATAAAGCCTTGTGATATAACGTAACGTTGTTGTAGAACATTGTTGTGTAACGGCTAATCATAAGCTTGTTCAGAAATCGTGACAAAAACGTGATAATTAAAAATAACGTCTTTCTCATTAAACCTCATTTAAATAAACAAATATTTGAATATTCGTTTTTTATGAGCCCAAATATTCGAATGCAAAATTTTTGGAAAATGCCCATCCCTAAAGTGAAGTGAAGTTTACTGTTTAGTGCACTGATGTCAGACTCATTTTGGATAAAGTTTATTGTTAAATGGTCAAATACCCTGCCTCCATTACATACCTTTGTCACATCATTATATATATAGGTGCTTGATCACCACATTTGAGTGTTCATTGCAAAAAATGTGTTTATGTATATATATATTCTGTTTATGTATATACTGTATTCCCACATGAATGGAAAGTGTGTCCAAACTTTTGACTGGTACTGTACTATAATATACACATAAAGAATATTGGCCGATATATCGATATCGGATTATTTTTTTACTACCTAATATCTGTATCAGCCCCAAAAAACCCATATCGGTTGGGCTCTACTAGAGACGACCTCTACAACCATGAATGTCAGCGGAGGCCATGTCAACTAGATGCGCCCTAGAGACAGATCCCCTGCGAAGACCTCGTCACCTCGACAACCATCGGCACAAGACCACAGGAACCAGACGAGTCCTCTGCTCAATCTGACCTTTGTTGAAGCCTAGAATTAAACCACACCATGCTGGTTTCATCTGGCCCGAGGAGAACTGGCCCCCAACTGAAACTGGTTTCTTCCAAGGTTTTTTCTCCATTTCTGTCACCGATGGAGTTTTGGTTCCTTGCCACCACTTTGGCTTGCTTAGTTGGGGACGCTTGATTGATTGCACAGACACTATTGGAAGAGAGCTGAACTGGATGATGACATCACTGAATCATCAGTGAACTGACTTTAGCTGGAAGATGACTCTTTTTGTCCTCTTGCATTGTTGACAAACTGTTGACACTATAAAGCTGCTTTGACACAATCAGTATTGTTAAAGAACTATATAAATAAAGGTGACTTGACAACAATTTTATTAATAGACTTTCCCATATTTCACTCTTTTTTTTTTAGTTCTTCTGCAGTCTAGGAATAATAATATCTACCCTACTTATTAAAGTAGCAAGGAGGCAGCAAGATATGTGAAGTAGTATGTATCTGTATATCCACCAACTGTCTGATAGTTAAAGGGGTCATCAGATGCAAAATTCACTTTTACATGGTGTTTCAACATAAATGTGTGTTGGCAGTGTGTGTACACAACCACCCTACAATGATAAAAATCCACCCAGTGCTTTTTTTTAATCTCCCCAAAAAAATAACCCCTTCTCAAATCAAGCCATTCTCTGACTCTGGCCAGATGTACGTCACACAGGCCAAGGCCCTCCCACAACTATTGATTGACACTGGTGTTTAAGCACGAACCCGCCCTGAGTGAGCTGTCATCAGTCTGCCATTGTTTCGACACCGGAGCAGGGGTAGACAAGAATGTCTCCTAAGCGATTGAGGTGTTGTGTTTTTGGATGTAATAATGAACATAGCAGTCGCCATTTGTTCCCGACATCTGAACCACTGAAGATGCAGTGGATTACGTTTGTTTTTGAAGGGAACGCACCCGCCGCTCTACCTAAATGCATCTATGTTCACGCAAATCATTCGTGATCCAGCTTCACCTACAGAAGAAGTGAGTATACTTTTTTATTTTTATTTTGTATGAATCTTTGCAAATCACCTTTTCTAATAATGTGCTAGTTAGCAAGTTCTGCGGCTAAATGCGGCTAAAGTTTACACTCTCGTTCATCTCATTCTCAACTCTAGTTGTAGAAAACGTAGTACAGTATTGGGTAAAGTAATTTGTTTATATTACTATAGTTGTTATATTACCACAGCAACTATAGAATTACCACAACAAATTAATTCAAGTACTTTACTATAGTATGATTCAAAAACACTATAGTATTTACTAGGGCTGGGTGATATAGCTAAAAAATATATCAACGATATATGTTTCATATCGTTCGGTATCGATAATTATTGACATTTTTATAACCTTTTTTAAAACAGAGCAATAGAAATTTTTTTTTAAACGTAACCACTGTATTTTTAATTTGCCGAATTTATTAAGACAAACAACATATATATGTATATATATACATATATATATATATACTCACACACATACACACACATTTTTTTTTTTACAGTCAAACACAAAATAAAATGTAAACAAATATCTCCTTTCTTATGTTTTATATACAGATTAAATAAGTCTTAAAGGGATAGTTCACCCAAAAATGAAAATTTGATGTTTATCTGCTTACCCCCAGGGCATCCAAGATGTAGGTGACTTTGTTTCTTCAGTAGAACACAAATGATGATTTTTAACTTCAACCGTTGCAGTCTATCAGTTGTATAATGCATGGCAATGATAACAAAATCTATGGGTTTACTTCCATTTGTATAACAACTGTTGTACTACAGGCACCATGTTTAAACTATGGTTAACCATGGTTTTACTACAGACACAGAGATTTCGTTGCAATAACATTACAAATATTACACATTACTCACTCTATTGACAGCGTGTCATTGGGTCCCTCTGGCCTTGGACGTCGCCTCCAGTTTATACGTGGCAAGCTAAACACAATGTGCAAAACGCTGCGGCTCAACAGTGAAGAAAAGTCTGGATCTTCAGTCAGGCAGGTGTGTGATGGGACACCCTCGGCAATGTCCTCGTCGGCGTCTTGTAGTTGTGGCATTGCTATGTTCCGTGACAACAGATGCTCTCCACTTCTGTTAGCATCTCACAACACTTACTACAAGAACACCACCACTTTTGAAGAGATCTCTGTCTCTCTAACGCTTGAAGACGTGCTGCTGCAGCAGATGCTTCCTCCATCTCTCTGAGTTCTTGATCTGAGTATTCTGGTTCAAATAAATACGGTCCACGTAGTCTGTTGATATATCAAAATCATCTTCCATTGTGATGACCTGTACGTCTAAATATCTTAAGATCTTCACAGTGGCAAGGAACACGTCCGCAATGACTGTGCACTGAGTAAACAATGAGTGACGTATACGCACGAGAGATCACTTCTGGCGCTTGCATAAACTACGCCAGAGCGCGTACACACCTCACGCACCGGATGCCGTGCGCGCGCTCAAAGACAGTTGGACATAGTGGTGATTAGAGGTAAAAAATTATATAAATACTGTTCGGTTTCTCGCACAAACCGATCGTTTCGTGTCTTAGGACATCAATGTGTCGTCACGAGCCGCAGGGTTTAATTTGGATTTGTCTGTGCAAATTTGGATTTGTCATCATTTGTGTTCTACTGAAGAAACAAAGTCACCTACATCTTGGATGCCCTGGGGGTAAGCAGATAAACATCACATTTTAATTTTTGGGTGATCTATCCCTTTAAGTTACTCAGTATTAAATTCTGGGGATTGAAATGTAGGATATATCATCTTTTGGTAATAATTTTTGTTTTATTTGTTTTAAGAGTTGAATACACCTTATTTTTACTGTCATTTGTAAATTTAATGTGGAAGGCTCTCTTGTTAGTGTGAAAAGACCTTATAATTAAGCTGACTGACAGACAGATGCATAGTTTTTTTTTCATGTGTATATTGATAAGCATTTCTAGAATCTTCTAGGTGTTTGAGAGCACTGCTAGGGTGGTATTAGGTGGTTAGGTGGCTACAGTGTCCTGGTTGGTTGCTAGGGTTTGCAATGCAGTAGTTAATGTTTGTTTACTGTGTGGAGATGTGCTGAAATCGCGTTAGGTCTCGTACTGTATCGCGTACCTTCTCAGTGTTGTGTGGTTGCTTGGCCATTTGTTGTGATAAACAGGAAAGTGTGTTCAAGCGCCAGCAAAACACATTGCAAAGATATTCTCTTTGAGAGAAGCAGTCAATCAGCAGAAGTTAAAAGCAGCTCGTAAGTATATTTATTTCTTGTCTCAGTGTTTAGCGCAGTTGTCATTGTTAGGAAATGCTTGTTTTGTTTACTGTGTGGAGACGTGCTTAAATCGCGTTTGGTCTCGTACTGTATCGCATACCTTCTCAGTGTGAAGACCGAAGAGTGTAAAGACCATCGACTCTACCGTTCGACTCCACCGAGCAGGGACACTGGCAAGGGACATAAGTATCCCTTTTGAATCATTCTCTTTCCTACTACATGTTTCCCTTCTATTTTCAGTTTTTATAACCAATTCTTACTATGTGATTCCAGATCCCTACAATCACTAACACTTGCAAACCACGCATCACACACTGTAGGCAGCACAATCCTAACAACCTGCGCACTTTTCTATTACTAGTCATTCAAGACTAAACCTCATGACCCTGACAGAGACCTGGATCAAACCAGAGGACACCGCTACTCCTGCAGTTAGCTACTCCAATAATTTCTCTTATTCCCACTCCCCCCATCTGACTGGAAGAGGTGGAGGTACTGGTCTGCTTATCTCTAATGATTGGAAATTTAATCCTTTACCATCTCTGAGTATCAACAGCTCCTTTGAATCACATTCAGCCACTATTACCCACCCTCTTAAAATCCATTTTATAGTTGTTTATCGACCCCCAGGACCACTAGGTAACTTCGTGGAAGAATTAGATGTGCTGCTCTCAAACTTTCCTAAGGATGGTACTCCCCTAGTTATGCTTGGAGACTTCAACATCCACCTAAATAAACCTCAGGCTGCAGACTTCCACACTCTGCTTGACTCTTTTGATCTCAAGCGAGTATTAACTACGGCTACTCACAAATCAGGCAACAAACTGGACCTTATTTACACACGACACTGCTTGTTAACTACAGCTACTCACAAATCAGGCAACCAACTGGACCTTATTTACACACGACACTGCTCCACTGATCATGTACTGGTTATTCCAATGCACACCTCGGATCACTTCCTCCTCACTCTTAATCTCAACATGCTTCCTGACACAACACATACACTTCCACATGTCACTTTTCGACGTAACCTACGCTCACTCTCACCCTCCCGGCTATCTGCTATGGTTTCATCTTTACTTCCTCCCCCTGAACAGTTATCATCGCTTGATGTTAACAGTGCTACTGATACTTTCTGCTCCACTCTTACGTCTTGTTTAGACAGTGTCTGCTCCTTGTCTTCCAGGCCAGGTCGTACCATGTCTTCTGCCCCTTGGCTATTTGATGTTCTCTGTGAGCATCGTTCTAAGCTCAGAGCTGCAGAAAGAGTATGGCACAAATCACAAAATCCTACTGACCTTAATGTATATCGATCACTCCTCTCTTCATTCTCTGCTAATGTCTCCACTGCTAAAAGGACATACTATCACAACAAAATTAACAATTCGCCTAACTCTCGCATGCTCTTTAAAACATTTTCCTCCCTCCTTTGTCCTCCTCCTCCCCCTCCTTCATCAACTCTAACAGCTGACGACTTTGCCACATTCTTCATTAATAAAATTACAAACCCCAGTGCACAATTTGCCACACCACAAACTGTCAAACACATCTTACCAGCAAACATACGCCTCTGAAACTGTTTGACAGTGAGTGACTGGCCTTCTCTTACTCTCTTGACTGTCGTGAGGATTGACTCGATATGAGCAGGAGACAAACGTGCCTGCATCGTGGTAGAATCCCACACCACGCCTAAATAAGTGGTTATTTGTAGTGGAGAAAGTACACTCTTCTTGGCGTTTAGATGTAATTGAGTATGCGGATGCCCTGGAGACGCAAAGGAGCCAGAGCTGCATCCACACACTTCGTGAAAGTGCGGGGTGAGAGTGACAGGCCAAAGGGAAGAACTCGATTTTGGAATGCTTCGCCCCCGAAAGCAAACCTCAGGAACTTCCAGTGTTGAGGGAGGATGGAAACATGGAAATAAGCGTCTCCGAGATCTATCGTAACAAACCAGTCCTCGGACTGGATTTGAGATACTATCTGCTTGATAGTGAGCATCTTGAACCGAAGCCGTTTGATAGCGCGGTTCAGAAGACGGAGATCTAAAAACGGACGCAACCCCCCATCCTTCTTCGGAACGATGAAGTAACGGCTGTAAAACCCGGACACTCTCGAGAGAGGAGGAACACGTTCTATGGCCCCCTTCCTCAAGAGAGTATCTACTTCTTGTTCCATTACCAGAGCCTGCTCGGGGCCCACTAGTGTGGGAATGACCCCGTTGAAAAGAGGAGGACGAGAACCGAACTGGATACTGTAGCCTTTCTCTACAACCTATCTACTTCTTGTTCAATTACCAGAGCCTGCTCGGGGCCCACTAGTGTGGGGATGACCCCGTTGAAACAAGGCGGACGAGAACCGAACTGGATTCTGTAACCTTTCTCTACAATCTGCAGGACCCATTTTGAGATATTTGGTAGAAGTTTCCACGCTACCAGAAAATCTACTAAGGGAACCAGCCTCTCGAGGCTGGCCTCTGGTATTATTAGAGGAGCCAGTTCGGTGCCCTGAAGCGGATGACCGGCAGGGAACGACCGACCTGACTGCTGTAGCACCCTCACTTGAGGGGGCGAGCTCTCCCGTGCCGTACCGTTGCCGGGCGGCAGCTGGGAATTTCGCTCGTCGGAGCTCACTGAGCCCTGAAGCACCGAGGTGGCAGGGGTATCAATGAACCTCCGTGAGGGCACTGAGGGAACAACCGACCTGACTGCTGTAGCACCCTCACTTGAGGGGGCGAAGGGGGCGAGGCCGTACCGTTGCCGGGCGGCAGCTGGGATCTTCGCTCGTCGGAGCTCACTGAGCCCTGAGAGCCCTGAAGTGGCAGGGGTATCAATGAACCTCCGTGAGGGCACTGAGGGAACAACCGACCCGACTGCTGTAGCACCCTCACTTGAGGGGGCGAGCTCTCCCGTGCCGTACCGTTGCCGGGCGGCAACTGGGATCTTTGCTCGTCGGAGCTCACTGAGCCCTGAAGCACCGAGGGTGGCAGGGGTATCAATAAGCCTCCGTGAGGGCACTGAGGAGGATTGGGCACCGTATACTGAGGTGTTATCCTTTCCTCCCCAGGTGGACTGCCCTCAGGGACCTGACAATGGTAGAACCATTTAGCTGAGGTCCTCTTAGACAAAATAACTGTCCGCAGATCCGTTTTCGGTCTTGAAGACCCCGACTGAGAGCGTCGCCCCGACCCCCG
>NW_015666173.1:188542-190591 GCF_001515625.1 Sinocyclocheilus rhinocerous
ATATATATATATATATATATATATAGTATATATATTTACATATATATAAAATCTTGCTACGTGTACTGCGTTAGACTAACCGAGACTTGTCATTTGCACTTACATATTGTTGCTCTTCTGTTAATTTTGATTGCTTCTATTCACTAGCATAGCCAGGAACTACAATGTGGGTGGGCCCAGAGAAAATTGGGTGGGCCTAGCCCAAAATACATCTGTTATCAACATAGGCCAACACGACTAACAGTTACACCTGCTTGAATTTACATCACCGTTTAATCAGAGCATAAGCCTGTATGTCATCATAAGCAGTGTTAAGAAAATAACGATAAGAACAGCATGAGCACGGCGGCCACACCACACACACGCGCATCTGACAGACATCTCGCATCTCCTGTGCCTCTCCTGTGTACCGTGCTACTGAGTGGTTTGTGATTGTAGCTCCGCAGGGCCTAAAACTAACGTTGTGCCACACCTGCCAATGGCCGGTGACATGATAAAATGTACCGGCTAAAAAATTTTTTTTACCGGCCATGAAACTCTTTTTGCAAAAACAGGCAGTTATTACTAATACAATGACTAAATATGTTTACAATATTTTTTATTTGTCCTGCTGGTGCATTTTCCCTTAATTTTACCTATTAATTATAGCCATTCAACATTACAGTATAATTGAAAGCCATTATTTTTAACATTTAATAGGCTCTGAAATATATAACAACTTTTAATTTAAGTGATTTTAAAACAATCTTCACATAAACTATATTATATATGCATAAACTATACATATTAATCTTTATTCAAGCTATAAAAGTTAATCAGCGACTAGAACAGTCCAAGGATTTCTCTTTTTCTTTTGTTCTTTGATTTACATCAATGACAGACTTCAGCAGGTTTCACTTTAAAATCAGCGCTGTCTCTTTAAAAACCTGATACATATGACGCGGATCTGACACACATCCGATTTTCTCCCAACTCTTACGGTCATTTAAGACTTTATAACTCATTTAAGACTACGTTTACAAGGTAACTCGCCAAAACCGCGCATTTTGACAATTGTGTGTGTTTTCGTCCGTTGAAGCGCTACTGGTGAGCTGTCTTGAAGCGGCTGTGTACAGCCGAACGTGCAGCCTTTCAAACTATACTTCACTGCACCGTTTAGGCGACATAACCCCAGTGTCGCCGCATTCTCGGGTTATGAAGAATAAAGAAGGGAAAACCTCAATTTTCCCTATTAATTATAGCCATTCAACATTACAGTATAATTGAAAGCCATTATTTTTAACATTTAATAGGCTCTGAAATATATAACTTTTAATTTAAGTGATTTTAAAACAATCTTCACATAAACTATATTATATATGCATAAACTATACATATTAATCTTTATTCAAGCTAAAAAAAATTATCAGCGACTAGAACAGTTTAAGGATTTCTCTTTTTCTTTTGTTCTTTGATTTACATCAATGACAGACTTCAGCAGGTTTCACTTTAAAATCAGCGCTGTCTCTTTAAAAACCTGATACATATGACGCGGATCTGACACACATCCGATTTTCTCCCAACTCTTACGGTCATTTAAGACTTTATAACTCATTTAAGACTACGTTTACAAGGTAACTCGCCAAAACCGCGCATTTTGACAATTGTGTGTGTTTTCGTCCGTTGAAGCGCTACTGGTGAGCTGTCTTGAAGCGGCTGTGTACAGCCGAACGTGCAGCCTTTCAAACTATACTTCACTGCACCATTTAGGCAGCATAACCCCAGGTATGTGTTCGCCGCATTCTCGGTTTATTAAGAATAAAGAAGGGAAAAGTTAATCTTCCGAAATGAAGCAGCAAAATCTTCTCAGGTAAAAGTTATTAGAACCGTGTCTAGAGACAAGCTGGCCATCACACTGCTCTGACCTTATCAGTCCGTTTGTATCCTATTATTCGATTCGCTCGCCGCTTATGACAGAACAGCTAATCACGATGATCTTGTCTTTGGAAAAGATTATTTGGTAACACTTTCTATGAAGCCCGTATTTATAATACATTATAAGGGTATTCT
>NW_015666173.1:191720-200471 GCF_001515625.1 Sinocyclocheilus rhinocerous
GTCGCTTATGACAGAACAGCTAATCACGATGATCTTGTCTTTGGAAAATATAATATTATTCGCTTATGTCAGAAACAGCGAATCTCTTTAAAAACTGGCTGTTGTTTTCACTTCATTGAATTGTTATAATTCGTAAAAGTTGTACCCGCCAACTGGCGACTGCGCAGCTAACACACGACGTAACAGTTACGCAATGTATTTGTACTTTTTGGTAATTTCATGGCTGTGTCCGAAATCTTCCCCTATACCCTTAAATAGGGCACTATTTGAGGGAACAGCCATTTGTAGTGGTGTCCGAAACCATAGTGGACATTCTCGAGTGCACTAATTCAATCCCACAATGCACTGCAAAAACGAGTGTACATCTGGTGCACGCTCAACGGCTAGAGAATGCCCATAATGCACCTTGAGAGTCACGCGCCGAATGAATTCCCGCATCTCGCCAGAAGATAACGCCCGCAGCTGAATAATCAATCCGTTCATTTTTACAAAGCGCTCGCTCATCCATGGCGTACAGCATAATGTACAACACGGGTATAAATTCATTGTAAATTGATTATTAAATTGTTTGATTAGGGTTTATACATAATTTCCGTGACAGAGTTCAAGATAAATCCTTTAATCTTACTACTGGAGCTGCTAGTTTGCTAGTTTCAAATGATTAATAAACAGCAAGCACAAACTATGCAAAAGCGCCATTCCTTCCGGTGCACTCAGTGTCCAAATTCACTACTCGTTTTCATTCACTCCTTCTAGTGAACTGAATTAGTGACCTAATGTAGGGAATAGTGAATGAGGGTATAGGGGGCGATTTCGGACACAGCCCATGACTTACCAATAGACAACGTAACCACGACGTCTTATTCTCGTACTTTCATTACCATCCCATTACCAACTCACAACGTCATCAGTATGTCCTCCTAACGTAACAAGTTAACCAAGAACGTTCCAGATACATACTCCATTTGTAATATATTGGTAATTTAATGACTTACTGGCAACGTAACTGCAACGTTGTATGCTCGTATAATTTCATTACCATCATATACACGCTCTTTATATGCTCTCTGATTTCCAGAATTTGCTATTTAAAAAGTGTAATTAAACTTCAGACACAAGATTGAAAGTTATTTTAAGATA
Organism: Sinocyclocheilus rhinocerous; assembly: GCF_001515625.1. NCBI lineage: Eukaryota > Metazoa > Chordata > Actinopteri > Cypriniformes > Cyprinidae > Sinocyclocheilus > Sinocyclocheilus rhinocerous. Next base: position 192,861 of record NW_015666173.1, read on the forward strand.
AAATGTTTCTTTTCACCAAGTCAGAATATGGACCATTGCTTTTAATATAGTGACGTGACGTACAGCGCGCGCGCGCCTCCACAACTGACACACGTGACACACCGTGCGTGCTGTGTAATGTTGACAAGAAAGGAAAATTTATTTTTCTGAGTTGTGAAACTTTTTATTTCATAACGAGTTATGAAGATAACGTTGAAATAATGACACAGACCTGGCTCATCCGCTTGAATCAGGACATCACGTTTATCTGAGGCACTTTTACTTCAACTGTGTCTGATAGAAGAATTTGTATGAATTCTTTGTACAATTTACAATTTAAAACAAATAAATAGGTTTATAAAATGTATAAAACAAAGTTCTTGAACTCTGGAAAGACGCTAAAAGCCTTTTTTATTATTATTATTATTGTTGTTATGTATAGTACTGGGGCCCGTTCTTCGTACGTCGCTTATTACATCTGAGATTAAATGTCACATCCAAGATGATATCATCGCGCTAATCAGGATCTGGCTAATTCGGTTCTTCGAACGCACCTGCTGTTGATGGTTAGTGTGGCTGGATTGAGTTATCTGAGATAATTGCGCATTCATGGGTTGGTTTAAAAGGGGTTATGTATCGATACTCGAAACCACGATCAGCAATGCAGCGATTGGCTGGCGGCAAGACAGCAACGTAATGACATCATATAATTAAGAGAGACATCTGACGAAAAACTTGACAAATTTCTGGACCTTTATAAGGACACAGGCAAGCGAACAAATCTACATAAATGTTATAATAGATAAATGAAATGTGTTTTTATTTTATTTAAAAATTTTTTACATGATTCCCAATTATTTATATTCACGATTTCTAATATTTGTAAAGGCTTTACATGTTTATTTCAATGTAGTAATTAGCAATTCATATTTCAAATTTAATTTTATATTTGAAAAGATTTGTTACGCGACAGCATTAATTAAAGTTTCTTAAGGGTCAAGATCTATGGTCAAGATCATGTTATCTGCATCTCCTGCGCTCCATCAAGCCACTCCCATAATAGCTGTCACCACTCAAATTAATACAGGACTCTACATTATCTGTGTGTAAGACTCTAATACAATTATGAAGTAATTATTTTATGACAACTAAATCTTTCAGTGAGTAAAACTGGCTGTGTCTATAGTATTAAAGTATATACACAACATTATTATATTATCTTTAAGTTAATTTTATGATTATTATTTTAAATTATTGTCCCTGGATTAGTAGGATACTCTTGTAATAAAGTAGCGGTGGTAGCGGACAGATTTAAAGTATCAATTCTGCTTAAAAAGATGCACATCAATTATACAAAAAAAAAAAGTTCAACAACTGCGACAGATTGGTTGAGTAACCTTACCCACAGTCTACTTTAAGTACTTTTGTTAATATTTATACCTCTGTGATTATGGTATCTTTCTTTAATTATCTGAAATGTCTGCTAGCAAATAGTTGAGAGTTACCATGGCAACCGGGAAGCTGTTGGAGAGGAGAGGATGTGTCTGACATTTCTCTCTGTTTCTCATCAATTATACAAAAAAAAAAAGTTCAACAACTGCGACAGATTGGTTGAGTAACCTTACCCACAGTCTACTTTAAGTACTTTTGTTAATATTTATACCTCTGTGATTATGGTATCTTTCTTTAATTATCTGAAATGTCTGCTAGCAAATATTACGCTAGCATAGCATATCTATTCATAATGATGCTGAGCACGGAACGTCTTGAATGCTTTCATTCATATTTCGCTGTACATCCTGTGTTTTTATTAATAATTTGGGTGTATTTTACTGTTCATATTTGTGCGTTTTTCTGAATTAATTTTGAGTCTGTATTCATCATTTACAGCTGTTGAAACAGCCTTTAAATTAGTTTGGGCAAATGAGGACATAAATTAGGTTATACTACTGCCTGTCCGCCCATAGAAAATAAATAATTATAAAAATTACCAACTGATTACCAGAACACAACTATTGATCCACGACGTTACCACGACGTCGCAGTTACTAACTGGCAACGTCATAAAGTTACGTTGTGGCGACGAAACTGGGAATTTCACTTTTCCGGTTGCCACGACGTAACAAGTTACGTCACCACGACTAGACTTTGTTACGTAACTGCAACGTAATCTGGTGACCAGTCACGTAATTTTGTTAGCTGGGTGACACTCTTACATATACTCGCCAACGACGATTTTTACTCGCACTTGGCCAGTGTTAATTTTAGGCCCTGCAACTAACGTTAGGAAAATGTAGATTTTTTGTACCTGTACACTGGCGTGTAGGGGAGGTAGCCTTTAGAGAATGGAGCGCTGCTGGTGATGAAGAAATATGTGAATTAACGTTAGCACTAGCAGAGCTGTTCAGCTCCTTGAGCGTGAAATATGCGGGGACGTTTCATTCATACTCGAAGCCAGAGGGCGCTCTCGCGCAGAAAGCACAAAACAGACTCATAGAAGTAAGGTGACGTGCCAGGAAAACCCTAATATGGACATGTATAACGGCATCCAGCGATCTCTGCTGTAGCTAAAAGGGGCTGTTCACAAACTTATATTATTATTATTATATGGCAAACAAGAAAAAGCAACAACACAATTTATTTTTATAGATAAAGTGTTGTGATTATTGCAACAGAATTCACAATGATTATCTTCTGAAGCAGCTGACTGGGTGGGCCTGACTGACAGGTGGGTGGGCCCAGGCCACCCGTAGCTACGTGACTGCTTCTATTGTCCTCATTTGTAAGTCGCTTTGGATAAAAGCGTCTGCTAAATGACTAAATGTAAATGTAATGTTTTCTCAGTGGTTGACAGGTCGTGTCTAGATAGATAGATATTTTGTGAATATAGCTTGAAAGTTCTTGGAGGAGTCATATTTAGATTTTTTAGGTCACAGGTGAAAAAGGTCAGGATTTTGAAAAAAAAAAACAACTACAACAAAAAAAACCCTAAATGATATGTTATCTTTGCTAAGATAATAGTTAGGCCCTTTTTGCACATTTATGATCTCAGATACTGCACTGAATTTATTACAACACTATTTCTTCATATAGTCAGTGAGCAATGATTATTTAGACCGGATAAAACAGCACTTTTCACCCCAATCACAAATCTCACTGTTGTCCCATGGGCTTACTACACTCACCCTACTTTGCTCATTCTCTACATATCTACTTCCTTCTCTCTCAGTTATTCTCAGTTAGATCTCTCTCTTCCTCCTATTTTCTCCACCCCTTCCTGCTTGCTGTCGTATATGTGACGTTGGTCAGCCTGTCGTGGGAAGCGAACAGGAATTCTTGGAGGAGCTTGCAAAGAATCTGTGCCTGGTAATCTCTGGGTCTTAAAAAGGTCCAGCGTGCCTTTCTGCTGAGACTCTCTCATGTGTGGCCAAACAAGATAAATATATGGATTCGGTTGTTTGTTCACAGAAGTCTCTTAGTGACACATTTCCTGAAACACTCTGAATGAAATATTCTCAAGAGGTGTGTGAATCACATGGGAAAACGCTCCACACCCACCATAAGCAGCACTGGCCAAGACTGCCCATGTACAATCACAAGATCAAAGCCATGGGTTTTAATTTCTTTTCATTGCTATACAGATATTTATATTCTGTACTGGTGGCGTTCGGTCAGTTGACCTGTTGGTGCAAGCCAGCTGATGCAGTCAATGGAAAAACTGGAAAGGTATGCTCTCCTTTCCCATTTGGCAGGCTTAAAACTCCTGACATGTTTAGCAATTGGTGATCACAGTCCTCATTTTCTGCCTTTTTCCTAGAATACCATGATGTTTAATGCCCTGCAAGGTACAGCACACTGCTGGTAGCAACAGTTTGCCACTGGATGGCCTAGGTTATTCCTAGCAGCCTGTGAACCCAAGCCAAAGTTTTTATCAGTGGGCTCCAGCAGTACTGTGAAGCCCCCTCCCTGGAGGGAGTGCTGGAGGAAGTCGTAGGATGAAAAAATGGGCCATTAGAAGTCCTTCACAGGCCCCATGGGTTCATTAAACTGCCTTAATCTTGTATATCAAGGCACTGACCATCTCAGAACTCCGTTTGGTTACAGAGAGACTGCTGTATCCTTCCCCTAAATGTCAGATTATAGCAGCTCTATTACCTCTGCATTTCCTTTCTGTTAAATATACCAGGATTTTGGGAGTCAAGTAAGTCCTCTGCAGTGGTTAGTGATAACAATAATTAGAAATAAAGGGTCTGGACAAACAAGCAAACATGTAGTGATTGTTACACAACTTACTCATATGACATAGTGACTACTTTAAAATACTTAAGAACAATCATTTTTGATACTCCACTTATTAAAATCCTCTCCAGTGTGTGTTTACTGATTAAATGCGAGGAGCTGCAGTTTTCCAAACCCACTGGTGTTCAAGCCCAAACCAGATGTTACACCAATGACATAAGAGAAAGCAAAGCAGTCTGATAAAAAGAGCTCATAACAGCAGACCACAGAATAAAAAAGTGAGAAACATATGACAAAAGAGAGTGAGAAGTGTTTTAATGTATTGTTATGTTGTTTCTAGGTTGTCTCTAGATTACTGGCTCAAGTAAAAAGTCAACATTCTGTGATATTCTAGTCTCTAGATATGGCATAGAGAGTAAGGACCCTTCTTAAATGACACCAGGGAACGGTTGAACAGTTGTACACATATAAAAACTAAATGCCATGGAGTAACACTGAAAAAAGTGTGCTTAATTGCAGAAAAAAAGGTGTTCGGTAGTGACGTTCCTTAAAGTTACACACAGATTTTCAGACATTTGAAAACAATTTACCTCAAAATGATGGGACCTATCTACTCACATCTTGTATTTATGAGAGAGTGGGACACACGAATATTTCCTGATAATAAATTTAGGGGTGTGGTTAAAATCAGTCTCAGCCAATGGATTAAAACATACACTGTTTCGGTAGTTACATGAGAATGCAGGGCACTTTTTTTTTTTTTTTTTAAAAAGTTTCATAATTTACAAAGAAAATATAAAATATATATATATTTTTTTTTACTTCACTTTTTAAAAGAATCAAAAAGATACTTTTAAAAACAATGGGAAAAAATACAAGTTGAAATACAGCAGTTTGGACCAGTTCTGTAGAATGGCCCATATATGGGAGTTTGCAGTAGTGACAACACCATTTGGTAAACCAGGGGTGTCCAAACTGTTTTTAAAGGGGGCCAGATTCAATGATGTGGACACTCCATATATATATATAATGACAGCTTGAGTTGGCAGTAGCAGTAGGCCTAGCTTGAGTTTTCAGAATGTAAATATCTGTAAATATTGACAACCTTAAAAGTTGTAATAATTATAATATATAGAATGGCTTTATGGTATTTAGTTTCTTAACACATTTATTTTGTATAAATAGAAAAGCACAAAACTGTTTTGACCTGCTTGGGCAGGTCATTCCACCAGGAGGGAACAGTTAATGTAAAAGTCTGTGAAAGTGATTTTGTGCCTCTTTGAGATGGCACAATAATGCGTCGTTCACTTGCAGAATGCAAGCTTCTAGAGGGCACATAACTCTGAAGTAATGAATTTAGGTAAATGGGTGCAGAGCCAGTGGTGGTTTTGTAGGCAAACATTAATGCCTTGAATTTAATGCGAGCAGCTACTGGTAGCCAGTGCAAATTGATGAACAGAGGTGTGACATGCGTTCTTTTCGGTTCATTAAAGATTAATCTTGCAGCGGCATTTTGGATTAGTTGTAGAGGTTTGATAGAAGTGGCTGGAAGACCTGCCAAGAGAGCATTGCAATAGTCCAGCTTGGATAGAACAAGAGCTTGAACAAGGTGTTGTGTTGCATGTTCTGAAAGAAAGGTCCTGATCTTCCTAATGTTGTATAAAGCAAATCTGCAGGACCGGGCAGTTTTAGCAATGTGGTCTGAGAAATTCAGCTTATCATCAATCACAACTCCAAGGTTTCTAGCTGTTTTTGAAGGAGTTATGGTTGATGAGCCTAACTGGATGGTGAAATTTTGATAAAGTTATATTTATAGTTTAGTTATATTTATATATTTAGTGCAGAAAATCTGCTTGCCCCTTGCTATAGGCAACTGTTGGGAATCAGGGGTGCACAGGTTTTTATTGTTTGTGTTGCACAGTTTTGTAGTAAAGGCTGCTAGAATGAGCAGTTTTGAGGAAGAACTAGCAAACTTTGTATTTGTCAAGTCCATGATCATGCAACTGAACCACACATAGTAAATAATGACAAATTAACAAAATAATAATAAAACCATTTCAGCCAAATTCTTCTTTGTTCAACTCAGCTCAACTCTACTTTATTTATAGAGCAGTTTCAACCCCACAAGGAACCAGTGTTATACAGAGAAAGATAAAAGAGATAATTTTCATGTGGATTATATTTTATTTTATTCATCAACTTTTTTCATTGCGATTCCGTGTCACTGAACAACCACTGACCCTTCAATCTCACCAGGATATTATCTACTATCCTCGGCAGAAGTACATACATCGTGAGTCACGACGGAATTATATCTACGATGACACCGGTCCAATATGATCATTCTGGTCGTCCACTCAGCGTCCGCCAAAGAAGTCAATACGGACTGTCGACCACAGTGTGCTGGCCAATATCGCCAGGACAACTAGCATCAAATCCGGTACTGTTGGTTTATTTAATATTCGCTCGTTAACAAACAAAGAACCTCTTATTTATGATCTCCTGAATGACAGTAAGTTTGACTTCCTTTGTCTCACTGAAACATGGCAACAATCCCATGATTTTTCGCAGCTTAATCAATCTGTCCCTCCTGGCTTTGTTTACACATGTCAACCTCGCGTGTCTGGCCGAGGTGGAGGGCTTGCGATACTTTATAATGAGAAGTGGAAAGTTTCTCTCATGAACGTGCCTCTGTATGAATAATTTGAGGCCACTGTTTTACAAATTAATGGGCCTGTTCCTACTGCTGTAGTCACTGTTTATCGTCCACCCAGGAGCAATACTATTTTTTTAAATGATTTTTCCTTATTCTTAACTTTACTGAGTTTACTACATCTCAAAATTGTATTATATTAGGTGATTTTAATATACACGTGGACAATGTCAACAATACTCTCACTAGGGATTTTATATCATGCCTTGATAGTTTTGGAATACAGCAATTTGTCAATTTTCCAACTCACTGTAAAGGCCATATTCTTGCCTTATTTGTTGTTCTGGTGTAACACCTTCCAACTGTCATGCTTTAGACTTGCCCATATCAGATCATAAGTTAATATCATTTAGTGTTAACTTAATGGTTGAAAAAAACATTATGGGTCATTCCATTTCATTTAGCAATATCAAGAACATCGATCTATCTGCTCTTTCTGATGGACTGGACAATTTCTTCAGGAGCAATGCTTTCTCTACTCCAGATGACTTGGTTTCTTATTATAACGAGGGACTGCACAGTGTGCTTGATACACTTGCACCTTTAAAAACTTTATTTTTAGTTTATTTTACTCATTCTGCACCTTGGTTTACACCAGAACGAAGACAACTTAAAACTAAGGGACGTTTAGTTTTACTTACTTTTAACGGCTTGGAACGTTTATACATTAAAACTGGACT
>NW_015666173.1:202642-203667 GCF_001515625.1 Sinocyclocheilus rhinocerous
CCTTATTTGTTGTTCTGGTGTAACACCTTCCAACTGTCATGCTTTAGACTTGCCCATATCAGATCATAAGTTAATATCATTTAGTGTTAACTTAATGGTTGAAAAAAACATTATGGGTCATTCCATTTCATTTAGCAATATCAAGAACATCGATCTATCTGCTCTTTCTGATGGACTGGACACTTTCTTCAGGAGCAATGCTTTCTCTACTCCAGATGACTTGGTTTCTTATTATAACGAGGGACTGCACAGTGTGCTTGATACACTTGCACCTTTAAAAACTTTATTTTTAGTTTATTTTACTCATTCTGCACCTTGGTTTACACCAGAACGAAGACAACTTAAAACTAAGGGACGTTTAGTTTTACTTACTTTTAACGGCTTGGAACGTTTATACATTAAAACTGGACTCAATGTTCATAAAGATATGTACACAGATCATATGCTCTCTTACAAGAATGCTCTTCTAACCGCTAAATCTGACTACTACTCTAATATAATTGGGTTAGATGAAGGGAATACAAGGTCCTTGTTTAATACAGTAAATAATATCCTACGGCCTCCTGATACCCTTCCTTCTCATCTATATTCTAGTGATCTATGCAATAAATTACCTTTTTTAATACTAAAATTGGAAATATTCATCAGCAATTAACTTCTCAAAATAATGTGGCATCTGATCTGTTGTATTTACCTTCCCTGTTTATTTTCTCTATCTGGTATAGTAACCAATATTACACACTCGTCTCTCACCTCTGGTGTGGTTCCTTCATCTTTTAAGGTTGCTGTAATCACTCCAAGACTTAAGAAACTGGGAGCTGACCCTAATAATTTTGCCAACTTTCGCCCAATTTCCAATTTGCCCTTTCTCTCAAAAATTTTGGAAAAAGTTGTTGCATCTCAGGTTCATTCCCATCTTTTAAATCTTTTAAAATTTGAAAAATTTCAATCCGGTTTCCGCCCTTTGCATAGTACAGAGACTGCCATGGTAAAAATGGTAAAAGCATCTTGCTTGAAATGCAAGA
>NW_015666173.1:208088-216009 GCF_001515625.1 Sinocyclocheilus rhinocerous
TGTGTGAGCGTGTGTGAGTGGTTGTGCGTGTGTGAGTGTGTGAGTGTGTGTGTGTGTGTGAGTGTGTGTGTGTGTGTGTGCATGCAGAACTTAAGTTTTGTGATAATTCAGTGATAGTTTACTAACACTTTACTTGAGGCCTTTAAATATAATGTAATATAAAAGTATTGCAATGAATCATTAATGCCTTGTAATGCAAATGGTTAAATGCTTGTATTAACGCTTTCTCTACTCCAGATGACTTGGTTTCTTATTATAACGAGGGACTGCACAGTGTGCTTGATACACTTGCACCTTTAAAAACTCGCACTGTTTATTTTACTCATTCTGCACCTTGGTTTACATCAGAACTAAGACAACTTAAAACTAAGGGGCGCTTGGAACGTTTATACATTAAAACTGGACTTAATGTTCATAAAGATATGTACACAGATCATATGCTCTCTTACAAGAATGCTCTTCTAACCGCTAAATCTGATTACTACTCTAATATTATTGGGTTAGATGAAGGGAATACAAGGTCCTTGTTTAATACAGTAAATAATATCCTACGGCCTCCTGATACCCTTCCTTCTCATCTATATTCTAGTGATCTATGCAATAAATTACCTTTTTTAATACTAAAATTGGAAATATTCATCAGCAATTAACTTCTCAAAATACTGTGGCATCTGATCTGTTGTATTTACCTTCCTGTGATTCTCTTCTGTCTCTATTTTACAGTTTCGAACATCCAACTATTGATCAGGTCTTATCAAACAATCTAAGTCTTCCACTTGTCAGTTAGATCCACTCCCCACTCACCTGGTCAAAGCCCGTTTATTTTCTCTCTCTGATATAGTTACCGATATTATACACTCGTCTCTCACCTCTGGTGTGGTTCCTTCATCTTGTAAGGTTGCTGTAATCACTCCAAGTCTTAAGAAACCAGGAGCTGACCCTAACGATTTTGCCAACTTTCGCCCAATTTCCAATTTGCCCTTTCTCTCAAAAATTTTGGAAAAAGTTTTCGGAAGTCAAGACGGCCAGCCGATCACTCAGGCCCGCCGGCCGCCGCGGGCTCAACGCTATTGGACATGGCACTGCCCCCGGAGTTCACGGCCCCTATCCTCTCTCCAGAATCGGTTCTAGAAACCTCTCCTGAGTCTCCTGAGTCTCCTGAGTCTCTGCTGGTCCTGTCCAGCTCTCCATCGTCTCCTGAGTCTCCTTCTCTGGTCCCGTCCAGCCCTCCTTTGTCTCTAGAGTGCCCTCCAGAACCCGCTCCTCGCAAGCGCCCTCTAGAGCCCGCTCCTGGAAAGCGCCCTCCAGAGTCTGCTCCTCCAGAGCGCCCTCAAGTGCCCGCTCCTCCAGAGCGCCCCCCAGGATTCCTAGATTTCCCAAGAAATTTTTTTTTGGGGGGGCATATACCCGTGGCCAAGCCGGCTAAGGTCACGGAGGATCCACAATGGCCTCCTGAGCTACCAGCTCCGCCATGGCAACCTGAACTGCCGCTCCACCATGGCCTCCTGAGTCCCCTGATCCTCAATGGTCTCCTGAGCTACCAGTTCCACTATGACAAACTGAACTGCCTGCCCCGCCATGGCAACCTGAACTGCCTGCTCCGCCATGGCTCCCGGAGCTTCCTGATCCGTCCTGGAGGCTCTCCTTGTCTCTGCCCTGTTCCTGTCCTGCACCAGCCTCCAGGGCGCCTGCCCCCCTCCCCGATGTTACTGTTACGGCGCAGGACGCGCCTTCCGGGAAGGGGGGCGATATCTGTCACGTGTTGGTTTCTGTTTAGTTCCTGGCTGTCATTATTTGGTTAGTTTCCTGCTCATTTAGTTAATCATCATTCATTAGTTTCCACCTGTGTTGTATTAATCATCTAATTTTCTCCTTAGTTGCCTGCCCTTTATAAGCCCTCAGTTTCTGTCATTCCTTTGTCCTGGATTAATGTTATTTTCAACGGTTATAGTGTGTTGATGCTTATTAAAAACTCATTTTCTTCTACTCCTTTGTCATGCACAATTACTACAACCACAACCCCCTGACATCCTCATTCAGTTGGAGAAAGTTATTTGGCAACCAGCACTTAACCTCTGTTAAACATTCACACAGGGATTGAATGGCACATTTATGTCATTTCAGTAGTAAATAAATTTGAGAATCATCCATGTACAAATGACAGTGAATCCAACATTTCTCAAAAATAGAACCTAGAGATCATATAAAGGGGAAAAAAATTGGTCCCAAAATAGAACCCAGAGGAACCCCACACACAAGAGGGGCAACAGTAGAATAATATTTCCCTAAACTGATTGAAAAAGTCCTATCTTTAAAATAAGAGATCCATATGAGAGCTAAGCCCAGAATACCAACAAGGTCCCTAAGAGAATTAATGAGAATATCATGATCAACTGTATCAAATGCCACAGTAAGATCTAACAGAAATAAGACAACACAGCTTCCAGAATTAACACATCATAGGATGTCATTAGAAACCCTTAAAAGTGCAGAATCTGTACTATGGCCAGCTCTAAAACTTGATTGGAATGTATCTAATATTATATTCCTCATTAAAAATTAATTAAGCTATGCATACACATCTTAAAAAGGCAATTACGAAATGAAGCAAAAACTACTCATGTCAACGTTTTTTTTTTGTTTTTTTTTTAAAAGGGGCTGAATAACTGCATGCTTAAAACTGGCCGGAAACAACACCAGATGACAAACTAAAATATCTAATAGACAAAATACTTGGGCCAGTGGAATCAAGTACCTGCTTAAACAAAGAAGAAGGAATCACATCACCTGGAGACCTGGTAGGCTTCATATGAGCAATTATATCTTTAAATTGCTGAAGAGAAACAAGAGTAAAATAGGTTAATTGTTTAGAAGGGACAACAGAATCAATAAAGTCATTGCTAACAGATGAAATCTGAGATCTAATTCCAGTAATCTTACCAATGAAAAAGTTTAAGAACTTTTCACACGTCAACAGGAGGCGTTAGTAATGGAGTAGCAACAGGATGCAGCACAGCATTAACAGAAGAGAAATAACTCTAGAATTATGACAATTTCTGGAAATAATGCCAGAAAAAATTACTTAATCTAACAAATTTAACAACTTGATACTCGCTCAAACGATTCTTCAAAATCTCATAAGAGACCTGTAATTTACCTTAACGCAATTTACGTTCAGCCCTCCCACAGCACGGGTAGTACTGTTCAACCAGGGCTGTGGTTTGACCTTTTTTTCCTGACTTCAAAAGGAGCCACAATGTCTAAAATATCTAAACAAGAAGAGTTAAACTGGTTGACCAATTTTTCTAAACCCATACAGGGAGAGGGAGACTCGAACAATGTAATTAAAGGGGAGACCTCAAAAACTGCTAAAAATCACACTTTATTTTGATGGTCCCCCTATAGATAGTCTGCTGACTATAAGTTACTTTGCAAGTGCATATCTACTTACTCCCATCAGGGTAGTATTTGTAGATTGTCTATTAAACGTTCTGTAGCAATCATTACAATGTCTATAACATGTAAGCATCTATTAAACATTTGGTCAGTAATGTGTTATCTATATGTTATCAATTTAGGTTGTAGATGTTCAACAGCATATTAGCAGACATGCAACAAATCCTCAACAAGTTCTCAGTACTTTTATATGGCAAAGTAAGAGCATTTTAGTAGTCAGCATGTAGCTGTTAACCAGTTTATCAACAGACTTTCAGTACACATTTAGTTGTCTATAAGTAGCAACACAAGATCATTTCAAATTAACTTTAAACATATATAAGGATACTTACTCCAGATCTTTTGCTTTCGCAAGTATTTTCAAGAGAGCTCTTCTAAGTGTTTGTTGCATATAAATTACCTTTCAGTAGACAGTCATTTTACTTTGAAGTACATTCATCTATTCATCTGTTGTCACATTAGGCCCATCAAAATGAAGTGAAAATCTAAGAAATGCTGTTGAATGACTCTTACTGGCCAACATCACAGACAGCATAGCTGTTAGACAGTGGATGTTCAGCAGACAGTCAAAAGACAGTTAGTACCAACACTGGTAAGTATTTGATTTAAGATTAATAAAATAACAACACAGTACAAGTACATATCTGCCAAATGGGAAATAAATACCAGAGTCATCAGTTTGTCCAACCAACTGCTTTTAATGAACTGCTGTCAAAAAAAAAAAAAAAGACAGACAGGAGAGAATCAAACATGAAAACAAAAAATATGAAGCCTATTTTCAGAAAAATAAAAATGTTTTTGTAACAATACAATGTTCCCTTCAGTTCAAACAACACGGTTGCAAATAACAGTTAACAAAGAAATATAAACACATGCAAACATATTCTTAGCAAATAGTGAACATAGCCAACATTGCAAACATATTCTTTTTTTAAACACATCACTTATTTAGACAAAAAGGCAAAAGTGATCCTTTCTTTTTAAAGAAAAATAACGATTTATTGTGGCAAGCAGAAAAGACTGTCTTTCTAGTTTGCTAACACGCTACGGAGGTGCTTTCCCTTAAAACTATAAAGGCAGTTCACCTATCAAAATAAGCCATGTAACATATATACAGGTGTATCAATGCACATTTTCCGCAAGTCCTGTGTGAACTACGGCATGCAAAGTTCGGGGTAACGTTAGCTATAGTCTGCTTGATTGTGTAATGAAGCAGTATAGCGCTCTTAACAGAGCTCTTGTTCTTAAAGGGACCAGCACCATTTTCATATTAATGCTATGCATTACTTTCATTTAGTTCAAACGGTGACAGCGTGAAATAAAACTACAAGTTTAGAACACAAAACTACAAGTTACAATTCTGAACTGTGTCTAGTTATGTATTATTAATCCAGAGTAGTAGAACAGGAGAATAATTGGAGATAGCCTGCATGCTGTAATCTGTGATGTTTTATGAACAGATATACACTTAATGTTCGAATGTTTGCAAGTGTTGTGTTTTCCTTGGGGTCATTTTGTATCTTTTACAACATACAGTGACTAAAATAAGTATTTTACCACAATAAAGTGACTTTTACTTGTGATATTTGACTGTTGTGCTTTTATTTTCATTGCCTCTCTTTAAACCAGTTTTTCTCAAAATTCTTTTCCTGAAAATCATGGTGATCAGCCAACTTCAGATAGCCATAACTTTTGTTATGTTTTGGAAGTTGGCTTGAACCAAGCCAATATGGTATCAAAACCTGTAATAGGTAAGATTTCACCACATGGTGGGTTTTCCTAGATTGCATTGCAAATGACTTCCGTCCTGGAATGTATTATCATTTAATTTTCAGTTGTCTTGAACAATATGGAAGAATATGATGGCGTTATAGTGCCATGTTAAAAAAATTAAGAAAATCTAAGATTACGAGATTAAAGTCGTAATATTTCAAGAATAAAGTTGAAATTATGGCAATAATTAGAAATATTTCGTGAATAAAGTCAAAATTACAAGAATAAAGCCGAAATATTTTGAGAATAAAGTTGAAGTGTTTCGAGAATAAAGTTGAAATTATGAGAATAAAGTCAAAATATTTTGAGAATAAAGTCAAAATTATGAGAATTAATTCATAGCAATAATGAGATTGAAGTTATAATATTTTTTTGAGAATATATTCTATAGCCTATTGTGCATGCAAATGGCCCGGATTGGAAGCACCAGGAATAATTCCAAAGTCTCAGCTTTCAAATTCTGTCAGTTTTATAGCGAAATGCAAACAATATGTCCTACAATAATGTGTTTTTCATGCTCTTTAATTTAAAATTTAGAACACAACAATATGAAATGTTAGAAAAAAATAGAATGATACTTTTAAAAATGAGACTAAAATTACCAGTAGGTGGCAGCAAGTCGTTGAGTCATTTATTCAATCAATTTGTTCAAAATGGCTGATTCATTCAGGAATGAAGTAAGCAATTGTTTTTATGAATGGGTCAATGAATCACTGCTCAGCACGTTCAAAAAATGCTAATTCATTCAGTAACGAAACACTGTTGTGTGCAGAGATGCACAACATGGTTTTGTTTACAAACATTTTCGCGAAATAGAGCAAAAAGACAATATTTTCTGTATGATTTAAATCACTTAATATTATCTTCTTTTTTATTGAATTTTGTTGCCCTGACACTTAGTAATGTCTGCCACAGACCATGCTAAATGCTAACCAATCTGTTCATATAATTGTTCTAAATGCGTTTGTGTGTACTAGAAAGGCTGCACATATAATACCATGATTAAAAATCTATATTTGGTGCAACAATAATATAATTTTGACAGATGGTGAGATCGTTATTATAAATTTATAGGCTACAATAAGTTAAAGATACCTGAAGCAGCTGCATTTTGTTGTTTAAGTGCAAGTTTAATAGAAATGATTTTAATGCACATGAAAACTCAATCTTGATGCGCACAAGAATTGGTAATAAAAACATTCGGGGCTTCAGCCCCCTTAGCCCACCCCTAGCACCGCCCCTGCCTGCGAGTATGACACATGGTATGATTTCTGCTAATAATCCCACATATATTCAAATCAATTCTGGTGGCCTGGCCACTTCCCCCAGTGCTCCCAGTCCGGGCCATTTGCATGTGCAATATAGGCAATACTCTAACTTTAATTGCTACTATTTAATTCACATAATTTTGACTTTATTCTCTAAACACTTCAACTTTATTCTCAAAATATTACGACTTTGATCTCATAATGTTAGATTTTTTTATTTGTTAACGTGGCACTACTCAATACTTGGTAGGGGCTCCTTTTGCTTTAATTACTGTCTCAATTCGGCGTGGCATGGAGGTGATCAGTTTGTGGCACTGCTGAGGTGGTATGGAAGAGTAAGCAAGGTTTGGGGTTAATCAACCGAAAGTTCAGAGTTTAGCTGACGGTTTGTTATCTGTGCTGTCTCTAATACACCCCTGAACTTGAAGTTGAAGAATCAGAAGAATCATCACATGAATCTTCTGTGACTGATGACTGTTGATGTGTTCCCATCACTAGATAGGTCAACATCACCAGTTTCTTCACGTACCACTGATGTACTAGGAATCAGGTAATCTGAATGAAGAAATATAACAAAAAATTGCATCAAAATCATTACAAATGCAATACAAAATTTAGATTTCCTTTTACGGTCATTGCATGATACATAAAATTAAATTAAGGTGTACTATCCAAAACCGTGCGTTTGCGTTTTTTGCGGATGTTGTAATGTGTCATCTAATAATCAAAAAAATTATAAATAAAAAAAAAAATCATGTCACATAGCATGCAACCAATCAGTGTAGCAATCATTTCAGAGAGTGGCAAAATGTTCAAGACCATGGGCCAGGCATGGACTGCCTTAAGAACTTGTCTGACCAACTAGCAGTTAGTTAGCAGTTAGTAACTTTTTGGTCTTAAATTTGACAAACGTTTTTTATGCAGTTGAGTTAAAGTTATGACCAGTCTTAAAAAAAAAAATAGGTGACTAACTTTTAATACTATTGTAAGCAGTTTATGCAACAGGCCCCAGTCTTCCTGACTGATGATGACTAAGTGACCAAGTTTAATTTTCCCCTGTCATTGTTATACTTCTGATATACATGTATATCAGTGGCTGTCAGGATTATGGACTATTCTGTGTGTGTTTTTGCCCCTGTGACCCAGTTTCTTCCTCATGTTGATTGTGTTAATTTGATTCCAGGTGTGTCTCGTTCCTCCCCAATTATCCTGCCTTTAAAAGCCCTAGCCCTTTCAGTTCTTGTTTGTCGGGTCTACTTGTTGAATGTCCTCTTGTTCTCGGTTTTCCTGTGGATTATTAAAGACTGTGTTATTCAAGTACTCCTCGTTTCCTCGTTCCTTGCTCCCCGAGTGAATTGTGACAGAAAACCCGACCGATACAGTTACCTCCGTTTGTACCCTCCATTTTGTTTCTCTTTTTACTC
>NW_015666173.1:217531-220689 GCF_001515625.1 Sinocyclocheilus rhinocerous
GAGGACGCACCTTCCGGGAGGGGGCGTTATGTCAGGATTATGGACTATTCTCTGTGTGTTTTTGCCCCTGTGACCCAGGTTCTTCCTCATGTTGATTGTGTTAATTTGATTCCAGGTGTGTCTCGTTCCTCCCCAATTATCCTGCCTTTAAAAGCCCTAGTCCTTTCAGTTCTTGTTTGTCGGGTCTACTTGTTGAATTTCCTCCTTGTTCTCGGTTTTCCTGTGGATTATTAAAGACTGTGTTATTCAAGTAGTCCTCGTTTCCTCGTTCCTTGCTCTGTCAGGATTATGGACTATTCTGTGTGTGTTTTTGCCCCTGTGACCCAGTTTCTTCCTCATGTTGATTGTGTTAATTTGATTCCAGGTGTGTCTCGTTCCTCCCCAATTATCCTGCCTTTAAAAGCCCTAGTCCTTTCAGTTCTTGTTTGTCGGGTCTACTTGTTGAATTTCCTCCTTGTTCTCGGTTTTCCTGTGGATTATTAAAGACTGTGTTATTCAAGTAGTCCTCGTTTCCTCATCCCTTGCTTCCCGAGTGAATTGTGAGAGTGGCATGCAGTGGTGTTTTAAAATGAGGAGGCAATTATATATACTGTATGTGTGTGTGTGTGTGTGTATATATATAAAATTCATGTCCTTGTTACACTTAATGTTTACACCGTGCAAATAGCTATAGATTCTATTTACAGCTAGCAGGATTTTCTGCTATTTATACTACTTATTGCAGATAGTGGCAATTATCTGCACCTCAGTGTTGTTGTACATTATAAAACCGTATGCAATAATAACAATAACAACGACGTGATATCTGATTTGAAAAAGTAGAAAAATAAAGTTTGGCAAAACGCAATTCGAACCCCAGTCGATCGCGTCAAAAACGACTTCAACATGTACTTTGTCAACATGTATTACGTCTTTTGTAATGCTTTGCAATCACACGCTGATGGGCGGAGTTAGTGTAAATAGCCTCTGCCAACAAGGCGGGCTATTTGCACTTGTAAATAGACACTTCGTTTTTTTTATTTGTGAACTGATGTTCAGTTGTTCTTTTTAATAGTCAACTTATTTTCGGGTCATCGTCATGAAAGCCCTGTAAACTTTGTCACAGGCATGAAGATACATCTTTCATTTCATCAAGCTGAATGCTCACTAAAAACTGACACAGGCATCACGTTTTCAAGTCATTTAATGTTTCATTTTGATGTGACACAAAGCAGTGATATCTAAGCAGGAGAGTTGTTTACTTACTTTATAATTAGTCAATAACGCCATAATTTTCTTCATTCAGGCCAAGAGCTCGCACGAAAACAAGAAGCGGGATTTATCACACAAACCAATCACATCCAATCATAACCGATC
Organism: Sinocyclocheilus rhinocerous; assembly: GCF_001515625.1. Classification (NCBI taxonomy): domain Eukaryota; kingdom Metazoa; phylum Chordata; class Actinopteri; order Cypriniformes; family Cyprinidae; genus Sinocyclocheilus; species Sinocyclocheilus rhinocerous. The sequence goes on from NW_015666173.1 coordinate 218,888, forward strand.
ATATTCAATTATAGCGCGACGGAGGCATTGCCTCCTCTCACGTGACTTTCCCCCATTCATCTCAATGAGGCTCCAGAAAAGCCACGGCACGCTTTAGGGTCTCTGTATAAAGTCTATGGACCAAAGGGAGGCAAGCCTCCGGCTGTAACTTTACCTGCAGGTGTCGCTGTTGGACAGTGTTACTTTATAAAAACGAGTGATTTTAGACTTTTAATGTCATATGTAGTCATATTTGCGTTGTTTTATTTTTGTAATATCAGTTATTTTCTCATCCACTTTTGAGGATGAGACACTCAACACTGCCTCCCTTGCCTCCTCGGAGGAAACGCCCCCTGATGTATATACTAAAATAATTATTCTTTTAGCCATTAAAAAGAAAAGAAAACAAATCAAACAAACAAAAAGGTTTTCCTTAGTGATCTGTTCATGTGTGACAAAATTTTTTATAAAAATCTAATAAACAAATCTAGTTTACTACAAGTGACTACAATATAAGTTGAAATAGACCTACCACACTTATATACATGTTCTTTTTTTATAGAAACCGTCAATAAAGCTGATCACTTTTCACTACTTCAAACAGGACTTCATAAACAGCTGTCAAATGTCATAACACGTTAACTGTAAGTCAAAACTTAACTTAATGCCTACCTGAAAAAATAAAAAAATAAACATTTTTTTCAACACCACACAATTTTTTTAAAAGCATTAGAGCACACAGTGAGATTGAAATATCTTCACATTTCAATTTTATTGAAACTAACCATCATATTATGCTATATTCTGATACCTAATTGTTTCAATTAATGTAACGGTTAAAGTTAACGCACATTTTGAACCTGTTTTTGAACCAGTGAAAGCTTTGAACATTTGCAGAAGAAAAAAAAAAAAACGGGGACAGTTAGAAGCAGCAGCAACTATAAATTTTTCAGTACTGCTTACACTGCAGACATACATTTGTGCATTCTGGACACCCTCAGTCCTCTTGTCTCTTGTACCTATTTTGAGAGTTCCCTCTCAGCTTCTTGCCGGTTGATCTTTGACATCAGTGCAGTCTTCTTAAGAGCCTCTGCAAAACAAATGTTTTTTTTTTAGATATACAGCTATATAAGATAACATTAAAATAGCACTTTTGTGCTTAGCTGAATGGATCATGGTGATACTAAAAATGATTTAAAAAAAAGGACATTTTAAACTTTGTCAGAAAGATGATGTATGAGGATGTTGCCCTCCCCTACAGCAAGGAAAACAACAGAGTAAAAACCAAAGTGTTTACATGCCATTCCGATAGACAACTTTTCTAGGATGTGTTTAGTAAACGTGAAATATTATGCACTGGAAGGGCAAATTAAGAGAATTACTGTTTATTTATTCAGACAATTCTGATTTCAATTTGTAATGATAAAATCAGCTTATAATGTATGCATATGCATTTTAGATATTTTTCTGTTAGGTAGTTTCTCACGTTCAGATTCTCTGACATGGACGGAATAGACCGACAAAATAATACATAATAAAGTATTTTTAATTTTTTTATTTTTTGTGAGGCACCATTGACTTCCACAGTATGAAAAAATAATATGAAGTCAATGATACCCCACAACTGTTTGGTTACAACAATTCCTCAAAATATCTTCTTTTGTGTTGAGCAGAATAATGAAATTCATACAGGTTTGGAGCAACTTGAGGGTGAGTAAATGATGACAGATTTTTGTTTTGTTTTTGTCAACTATTCCTTTAAGAGTCACAGTTTTAATAACTTAAGTTAGAGCTGCATGATTCTGGATACTTTGAGAATCCCA
>NW_015666173.1:220731-224257 GCF_001515625.1 Sinocyclocheilus rhinocerous
GTTGTTTGAACATAAATGTGTGTTGGAATTGTGTGTACATGATAAAAAAAAATATATATATAAAATATATAAAAGTATAATGATAAAAATCCACCCAGTGATTTTTTTAAAATCCCTATTTTAAAATCCCCTTTCTCAAATCAGGCTGTTCTCAGGTTCCTTTCAGAATGACGTAGTTCTGTACAGGCCCCTCCCATGATAGTTGATTGACAGTAACGTTTCAGCACAGACTGGACTGGTGTCTTACCTTAGACCCGCCCTGAGTGAGCTGTGAGCTGTCCGCCATTGTGTCGACTCCAGTGCAGGGGAAGACAAGATAGCAGTCATCATTTACTCCAGACATCTGAGCCGCTGAAGACACAGAGGATTAATGTTACTTTCGTTTTTGAAGTGAATGCGTCGATCTGCCTAAATGCGTCTATGTTCGCACGAATCATTTGTGATCCAGCTTCATCTACAGTAGAAGTGAGTATCTGTGAGTAGAAGAGTGGGTCAGCAGAGCTCATTAGCATTTAAAGCAACATCGACTAGAACCGAGTGCTGAAAACAGAGCTGATTTTGACAGGGTAAAAAGGGTGTTTTTTACACTACCATTGAGAAATTTTAACCAAAGTATGTTATAGACTTTTCATTAAGACCCTAAAGAATCATATCAACTTGTGGAAAATGGGCATCCGATGACCCCTTTAAAATGCTTAATCTTGAATGAATAAAAAAATAATGGTCTGAATGAATGATTAAATGACTCATTAATACATACTTAACTGGTTTCATTACTGGATGAATCTGGGATTTTTAATGAATCTCTTAAATGAATGATTCAATGACAAATACATTTGTTTAACTGTATATAATCTTTATCTGAAGTGTCAACTTTGTTTTAAATGATTTGCTCTATTTTGATCGCTACTGTAGACATCAGTGTTTATATCGAAACTAAACTTTTATTCCAGTACTTTTGTGATCATTTGAATAATTCTAACACAGAAAAAACCCGCAAAAAAAAAAAAAAAACGATAAGTGTTGTTGAAAAACTTTGTGACACTGTTTCATATCTACACATGAAAACTGCCCTCTCTGTCTGGATCAGTAGGTGCATTGACATGAACATTGTATTCTGAAAAAGCTCCATGTAAACAAATCAATTGAAATAAAAATGCTCAAACCGATTACAATTTCAATTGCTTTAGAAAGGTGGGATTAACCTTTTCTAATCCATTAAATAGAACATGTAAACACTTGATCAAATTGAAAACTGAACTAGAAATGTTTTGCACATGTGTATTGAAGTCGAAATGATGTTTGATGCACAAAATGAGCTGATGTTTTTGTAATATTATATTAAAGAATATAATAAATGACTGCCGTGTCAATCTAAAATTCTCTTTCTACTTATCGACTGTGAAGTGGTGCAGGACAACGTTGTACCACAAGTGACTGTTTTGGACTCTGATCTGCAGACACCTTGTTTTAAGCATGGGAAGGGGTGTTTTCATTGCTTGGTTAGTATGAGCAGCACAGCACAAAGCTTTGTGTGCTCGTCTTATCCTAATTAGGATTCTAAAAAGTGTAGCAAATTAGCTCAAAAGGGAAATGTATATAAATAATTACAATTAATTATGATTAATTACAATTATTTATATCAGCTGCCAGTAGTAACTGTAGCAGAATTAAATTGCCCTCAACTAATCTGTTCATCCAGCGAACATAAAACCAGAGAATGAAGCTATGAAAAGAGTCAGATAACCACCTGAATAAAACTATCAGCGCCGTTTTTGAACAGTGTTTTTGTTTTAGAACTCTGTTTCGTTTAGTTAAATGTACGATACTTGCATTGCCTTGGCCTGGAACGAGCGTCCGGATGCAGTCTCGAATGAAAGTCTCGGATGAAAGTCTTGATGGTTTGGAGGTTCGGTGGTGTAGGAGCAGTGGTGGAAAGAGTACTGAAATAATATACTCAAGTAAAAGTACCATTACCTTCCAAAAAATGTAGTGTGAGTAGAGTAAAAGTACTTGTCCAAAAAACTACTTGAGTAAGAGTAAAAGAGTAGCCTATTTAAAAGTACTCATGAGTATTGAGTAGTGAGTACTGAGCTGTGGATTCTACCCCCTCATAATAAACGCTGTACACCGCAATCGATACCTTTTAAAAACGTTGTACATTCTGTAATTCACATTATAGTGTTTGTCATAAAGAATGAAGAATATCTATCATCCAGCAGTTTTAATTTTGACTGCCAACTCTTTAAAATACATAAAAACAGCACAGAAACAGTATTCAGTTGAAGAAAAGATGAAACGTCTCTGAATTAACTGATGCTCGCGCCCCCCTTGACAGGTGCTGGCGCCCCCCTGGGGGGGCACGCCCCACAGGTTGAAAACCCCTGGTGTAGATTGGCAAGCATATATACAAATCATTTAGTAAGCAGAAATCCGAAATTTACCTTAACATATCAAGTTAGAGGAAGATGCGACTGAATTGATGCTTGAATAATGCACTTCCAGCAGCCATGATAAACAGTTGGCGGTTAAAGTTTTCTATGCACAATTTGATTTGACGAAAGTCACGAGACCTATTACTATCTCTCTATCCAATCACGTTGATGGATAAAAATTAAATTAAAATAAGCATGTAACGACCACAAACGGAGGAAAATAGCGGAGTAAAAGTACCGTTGCATCACTTAAAATGTACTCAAGTAAAAGTAAAAATACACAATTTTTAAACTACTCAAAAAAGTACAATTACTGATAAAAACTACTTAATTACTGTAACGTGAGTATTTGTAATTCGTTACTTCACACCCCTGTGTAGGAGTCACGATCACCTACTTCCGGGTTTGAAGAGTGATGAACTCCAAAAAGATGCTATTCTGACTCTGTGGTGGTCGGGAGAGTTTTCTCCCAGATGAAGATGATGAAGAGCTAAGAGAGACGTCAGCTGAGATCCAAAGATCATTGGTGAATGTAAAGACAAGGCCGAAGCCTGGTGCAGACTTAAGGGTTGCAGAAGCGTTCTAACTCACATCCTCATCTTCTCAGAATCTAACAGAACCACAGGCTGAAGGTGGGTCACTGATGTGAGGCCTTTAAGGTCTGAGAAGATTCACGCCTTTCAGGATGGGCTTGTCCAATGAGAAAGGCTGAAATTACAAGCGGTAGGTTAGAAATACTGGGGAGTTTTATGATCCTTTGTCTGAGAGCATGGTAATTTGCATATGGATCTCGATTGGGTGTTGATGCAAAATTACTAAAGAATCTTAGAACACTAATATATTGCCTATGTACCAACATATAATATACACTCTCGTTTAGATCATCAGAAGACGAACTCATAGATACTAAACATGGTAAGATTACGTATAGGTAAGATTACATGAACGAGTGGTTCTATCATAAGCATGCATAAAACAGTATACAATACAAAAGACAATATACAAGAAGATAGTAATCATACACAATGACCTGGGGATATGCATGATAGGAAGGTCATAGAAAAATTTGTCTATGAATTAATGAAAGAAGT
>NW_015666173.1:224682-234783 GCF_001515625.1 Sinocyclocheilus rhinocerous
GTGTTCATTCAAAGAAAGGTTTTCCTATGAATTAATTAGAGAAGAGTCCATTTTTATGGGCATTATGTGTCCTTGAGCAATAAAACTAGTGTTTTCAGATGGTTTGTCTTTGGTTGCCATGGAACCAGAGGCCTGTTCTGCCCTTTTGAGGTGTGAGGTCCATAGACCCTCATAGTTGGCCCTTTGGTTAGGTGAGGGGGCGTTAGATATTATTTTTTAAATATAACAAATAGTTTTGTGTGTCTGATTGGTCCAAATGCTACAAAAGATAGATGTTAAGTTTGCTTTTTTAAAACAAATGGATGTTTACACCATCTCGACACCAGATGCGAGCAGCGCGGTATAGCACAGCACGGCACGACTATATACAATAGAACCCATTATAATCAGTGACTCTGTCTACACTGGATGCGGCGTGACATGATAAATCCCCTACAGCAAACTGATGCTTCGTTGTATTTATGACGTACTGACACATAGTTAAATGATTTTCAATTGTCGCTTGGTCGTGTCTAGTGTAGACAGACTTTAGCTGTTGTGCCACGGCAACATGACAACTGGTGTAGTCTGGTGTAGACATGGTGTTAGTATGTGACAACAACAATCGTTGTCATTTAGGAATAAGAGTAAGTGGGGTTTGGATCTAGATTATGATTTTTTATCGATTAATCGTGAAGCTCTAATTTCTGATAATATATGCATCTCCATATATTTCTGATAATATTTTTAGAGAAACATTACACTTTTAATTCAGAATCATAATTATACATTGTATTAAAGGGATAGTTCACTCAAACATGAAAATTCTGTCATTATTTACTCACCCTTATGTTGTTCCAAACGTTGGTAACTAGACAGTTGATAGGCCCCATTGATTTCCACAGTAATTTTTTTTCCCTACTACTGTATGGAAGTCAATGGCTACTATGAACTGTTTGGTTATCAACATTCTTCAAAATATCTTTTTGTCTTCAACAGAAGAAATAAATTCATATAGGTTTTGAAAAACATAAGGGTGAAGAAGGGTAAATGATGGTAGAACTTTCATTTTGGGGTGAACTGTCCCTTTATTAAGTAAATTATGTAAAATCGAATTAAGTAAAATTATTACATTTAGTAAACTCAAAACATCTCACATATCACAAAAAGTCAGTGAATCCATACCAGAAGTGACAGTGCAATGCAGCAGATAAAGGACAAACCTCCTCCAAATGGCCAGTAATCAAGCTGCATTCACAGGGGCTGGCGATGAGGTTGCTAGTGGGCGTTCTCACTACTGGTTGCCTTCACAGCGAATCTTGCCGCTAAATACAAAAATTTTGGAGGCAAAAGACTAAATATAATATAAATATAAATTAAATCTGTACATACAAACACAAATGAATGAAAAGCAGAGCCTACTTTTTTTCCATTGCGTATGTTTATCTACGGCTGAGAGGAGAACGATCACATGAGCTCTACCGTCTTCTTTCCTATTGGCTGTTGCTCCCGAAAGTCACTCTTCATTTGCATACAGTTGAAGTATTGTGAAGTTTGTTGCATCACCGGACACGCCCCATTCGGTCGCTCACAGCCTTTGTCGCCCGAAATGTCAGCTCTCCATTGAAATGAATGGGATCGTGTTGCTTTGTCGTTGCGTGACACTTGTAGTGTGAACGGGGATTCAGCTGTATCCTTGGTGAATCTGGAGTGCGGTGGGGCTGGCGAGTCCTTAAAAATAATATATATATTTTTTTTTACCATTCCTTTAAAAAATCGTAAAAATTTTTTATTTAAAGTGTATTGCCATTTGCCATTATAAGCCATTTAGACAACATAATGCATGACAATTCCATCAGAAAAATGTGAATCCCCAAAAGAAAGACAAAGAGGATTCACAAAAATGGACCCTTTCCATAGATATCATGTCACGTCACTTTCTTTTCTTCGATATCATAGCAAGTGTTGGAAACTCAGAAGCGAAGACCAGGAGACTCTTGATTATCTTCAGCAGGACTCTTTATTGAGAATGCGCTGCGTGGCGCTGCAGTCATCAAAGCCGTCTAACTAATACAGAGGTGTCTTACTTTTTAAAGGCATTTCAGGGGCCGTCCTTTGGGATGTTGACACAGTATTCAGTGGTGACATCATTAGATCAAAGAACAACAGAAAAGAGCAGGAATTTACCCCAGATCGTAAAACTCCAGCAGGTCTATCTCATAATCATCTAAACGACCTTACCAAAAGGGTTTAAGCCCCCCTCTGGTTACAGGAACTAATATTAAGTCAATATCTCGTAAGCCAGTCTCACAGGATCAAAGGCTATGTCAACATCCCAAGGACAGCTGACCTCAATCAAAGAGGAGAGAATTTGCTTATAAGAAAAATATACAGATGGTCAATTGTTATTACAGTGTCTTTGAATATTATTTTCCCACACAAGGTAAACACAACTGTAGCATAAAAAAGCCAATTTGTACACCACAATCAAACCAACCTTCATATAATTTTCCCTGCAGCTGCATTTATCCTGATAAGACACATCTGAAGGTTGTGATGTTCTCCAGTGAATTAAATAAAAGACTGATGATGGTGACAAGTTCTATTTCTCTTTCTTTGTGCCACCTCAGAGGAAGAAAGACAACAGGAAAAAAAGTTACTCACATTTTCTATCACCGGTGGAGGAAATGTCTTACAAATGTAATTATAATGATTATAATCATACTTAATACTACAGATATTAATCCCAATGTGAGGTCTAGAAACAGTTCAAACTGAATCACATCTTACTGTAGTCTCTGTGTTGGGTGCCTGTTTTCCCTGAAAAACGTGTGCTTGATCTAAAATTGTAAACCAATATATTATCATTAGCAATTATCAGTATTCGAAGAGGTGAAATAAAAAAAAAATACTCAGAAACGATCATCTACACAAACATAACAAAAATAACATTTCTCAACTATCCTACAGATTCCAGTGTTTCCGAGTGTAAATTGCCATTTTCTCATTCACTTTACTTATTCCGATGCTCCTTTACTTCTCATGAGTTTGAGTTTTAAACTAGCTGACATTAATACACAAACAAACAGCAAATTCAGACGCTGCATTGAAATACGTAACTTACTAATATCGCCAGCGCGCTAATACGCTAATCGCGATTAGCCTCTCACTTTGATATCCTCTCACTCACATAAATTATGGACACAAAACATAAATTTACTATGGTTTGACTGAAAAAAGTTTGTTACCTGATATCGCCATATGTTTGCAGGACCTCACACATCCAGTCTGCCCCTTCCTCTTTGTTCACATTCCAGCTTCTGACATGTCACAACTCAAATTAGTTTAAAATAAGAATTTAATAGGCACATAATCAGGAACTGACCGAGTAATCTCGCGGATCAGTAGCAAACACATCACCAAACTGATGTATATTTTCAAACCTTACTAGTAAGAAGGCGCGCACTTTTGTCATTGGCCAGTTTCGTGGATGACAGTCAGATTAGCCAATCATGATGAAAGCAACCAGGTGAAACAACCAATTGCAATTGTTTCAGAGTGGTAACAAAAGTAAAGAGTTTTTTTTTTTTTTTAAGAAACGCGTGTATTGTTTTATTTTTTTAGGCTGTAGATTAGTTGGTCTCACAAAATCTCACTGCTCTTTTGAGATTAAAACGGCATCCATTAAAATTATTATTACTAATGATAATAATTATATTTGTACATATACATCTGGATTTTTTTAAGAGGTGTTTTGATCAAAATATCATAAAATGCTAATAAATAAAATATTAATGATCATAATAATTCAAAATGCAGATATTTCTTGTTAATGACATGACATTGATTCAACATAGATATTTTAATTGTCTTTTTTGTTTGTTTTAATGATTTGTTTTTGTTAAAACCATTTTTCAACGATTTAGCATTAAACTTTATATCAACATTGTGTCAATGTTAAAACAGCAACTGACATTATTTCAATCATATTTCAACTTTGAAGGTCGGTCATGTGCCGACTAGACTGAAAAGAAAAGTCTGTACTGTTGGTCCAAAAAGAAAACTGAACACAAAACACAATATGAATGAAACGGCACTTTATTTTGAACTCCTGTATCATATGCTGCAAATACGATTTCTGGATTTACATTGGATTTTTCCATCAGAAACATGAATTTCAATTCTATCTTTCTTCACTTGGGCTATTTCATTATCTGTTATTAACCGACTGACCATAAAACTCTGGAGTACTTCTGTGGAATCAGGCAGCTGTTGCTAGGGGTTTGGTTCTTCTACCCATCTCAAAGCCACTATAATCCCATTATTTTGATAGATAATTAGCCTTCTGTAACCCGTTCTTCATATTGCACAGTGACCATTTTCTGGATATTTTGAACCATATAGATTTTGAAATAACTATATGAAGATAAGCATGTGCTTTGCAGGCCATTGCTGATGGCACTCTGGGTTTAATTTGATTTGTATATTCCAGGGCTCTTCAACTCCTGACTCATGAACTCTTCAACAGTCCTGAAGAGTAAATGTACTGTTCAGTTTAGTTCTATCTCTAACCAAACACAAACAAGCTAATTACAGTGTTCAAAATTATTTGTGAATTAGAGACAGGTGTGTTTAATTAGTGTCATAATTAGTTAGTTAGTCATAATTAAAGTCTGCTATACACCGGCCCTCCAGGACTGGAGTTGAGAACCAGTGGCCTATTCACCTTATGTAGCCCTGGCCCTTTTTAGTGCTGCATTTGGTGTCTTCTGTGATCTGACATATTTATAAATGAACCGCTCGTTTGAAAATCTTCCTGGTCTACTGACATTTAAGATATTTGCTTTAAACATTACAATGTTCACAAAAACTTTCGTTAACTCTACAATACATAAAACCACTTTACCAGCTAAGTTACTTAGACAGCGATGCCATAGAAATATACAGAGCTATCGCACAAATGGAAGTTCAAAGACAATATTTCAAAGATGATGATGCGCTTGTTTCTCTGGAGAATAAAGTCAATACTGTACTCACATAGATCCCAAACACACTGACCCAGAAGCTAATATCCAGCATGCCAGAGCGAATTGTAGAAGTTATGAAGAACAAGGGCCAACACTGTAAATATTGACTCATATTTTTTTGCCAATAAAAGCCTTTAAAACTTATGATATGCTTATCATTGTTTTTCAGTATACCATAGAAACGTGTGGAAAAATAATGTACAAATACTGAAGCAGCAAACTTTGCAAAACACAAAATGTATGTCACGGCCAAAACTTTTGGCCATGACTGTATGTAGGTACTAGTCTGATTCTGTTTGCCCATGGTTTACCCATATGGTTTGGCAAAGAGGGCCCCATATGTGTTTCCCCATTCAGAACCCATATAGAGGTTGCCTTTGTGGGTACTACCTTGGGCCAGTGTAGGCAGCCTATATGACTGATTGTGTTTGCCCATGTTTTACCCACATGGTTTGGCCAAGAGGGCCCCATATGTGTTTCCCCATTCAGAACCCATATAGAGGTTGCCTTTGTGGGTACTACCTTGGGCCAGTGTAGGCAGCCTATATGGGATTCATTGTATTTGCCCATGTCTAGCCCATATGGTTTGGCCAAGAGGGCCCCAGTTGTGTTTCCCCATTCAGAATAGAAGGTTGCCTATGTGGGTACCAGTGGCGGCTCGTCGGGGGAGGCAGGGGAGGCACAGCTTCCCCAAAATTTTGAGATGAAAATGGGTGGACGATTTAATGTTAATAAAATTCACAATTAATTTCAGTTCATGTCTCAGAATGTGTATTTTTTGTTTGTAATTTCACAGCTGTAATACCATAACATGTTAATGAAGTTGGAAAGCACCGCTTTTCTATCGCGAATGTGCGGAATCTGCTGATGTAATTACAACTGCTAGGTGATAGAGGAGGGGAGGGGGAGGCCAGGGGAGAACTAAGCTCTTGTGCCTCCGTTGGTAAAAAAAAAAAAAAGCCAATCACCATCGAGTGTTCACTTTCAGCGCTAAGGAGTGTTGAGAAAAGAAACCTCGTAGAGGAGGCTAGCCTCCCTTCTGATATCAACCAATCATCATAGAGACGTAAATTATGTGATATTAGTTTGAACGTCTCCTGCTGCGCTGATAATGTAACAAGTACTTATGATGAGTAGCGATATTGAATATTTGATTGCCAACAGATTTACCAAGCTGTTATTCAAACAGTGTATATACAAATAAAAAAAAGGGAAAACACGCCTAACTGGATATAGGCTACAGCAGTCGGCTTTAATTAAATGGCACAACAGGAAGCTCTCTTTTAACACAGACTTTTAAGAAGGGATGGATGTTTGCTTCAAGTGATAGGCAAGGTAAGTGAAAATATTATTATCTTGCTGTATGTGTGTCGTTTTCTTTATGTTTTCTTACTAAAAGCAACCAAAAAGCCATTTTAAAGTGGTTAAGCAAATAATAATAATAATAATCGGCAGGGATCCCAGACCAATACAATTAGTGTGCCTCCTCTATTTTAAAACCCATGAGCCGCCACTGGTGGGTACTACCTTGGGCCAGTGTAGGTAGCTTATATGGGAATGATTGTGTTTACCCATATTTTACCCATATGGTTTGACCAAGAGGGCCCCATATGTGTTTCCCCATTCAGAACCCATATAGAGGTTGCCTATGTGGGTACTACCTTGGGCCTGTGTAGGCAGCCTATATGGGATTAATTGTATTTGCCCATGTCTAACCCATTTGTTAAACCCATATGGGCCCTATTTGTGTTTCCCATTTCGAGCCCATGCACTCATTTCCCATTTGTAACCCAACTAGGACCCACATAGGGAACCCATCTGTTTTTGCCCATGTGGGACCTACTTAGCTGACCCAAGTGGGCCCCAGATAAGATGCCCATTTTGGGACCATGCCCACTTGGTACCCAGGTAGACCCAGAATAAACCATGTGGGGCCCACATATACATGTTGGCTGGGAAGTTATGAGGCGCGTGGACGCGCCTTCCAGGAGGGGGAGGTAATGTCATGCCCTTGGACTGCCCCTGTGTTCCTGTCTTGTGATGTGCTCCCCGTGACCCAGGTTCCCTTGTGTTTGATTGTGTTCATTGATCTCAGGTGTGTCTCATTAATTCCCACGTTTCGTTCAGTATTTAAAGTGTGTTCTGCCCCTTGTTTCCTGTCTGGTGTTAAATGTCAACGTTGTGCTACGTGTGTGTCCTGCCCGTATTCCCTTTCCTGTGGATTAATAAAAACTGTTCCTCGTAAATTCTCCGTCGTCTCCACGCTCCTTCGTTCCTCATAGTAGCGAACTGTGACTCAGTGCAGTACAGCCAAATCTCCCTGATGTAAACAAAAGGTGGGTGGCAGCCCTCAAAGCACAATCCTGACAGCCAGCGGCAGCAGTGATATATTTTTGGAGTTATCTGATATCCCACAGTTTTAATTAGAGGTCAGGTTCCATGAGGCCTGACAGCTGGCTTCTTAGTACCAACTACTGCGAGCCTGACAGAAAAAAAAATTCAGTGGCCACCACCGCCAGGCCCTGTGCCTGACCTGAGCCTGAGCAGGAACCATTTACGTCCATAAACACGGCTCTCTTTTTCATCACTCACTCATTGTTTCTCTCGTTTCAAAAAAGATTGCTCTCACAGTAATTTCAGAATATATAAATATTTCTAAAAGCACTTCAAGGATGCTTTCACATAAGTGTAGGCCTGAAACTAAAGGATAATTTTAATATAAAACAGGCAGAAACAAACCTGAATGAATCCCCACTAAACATAACTCAAAATTTTGGAAGATTAAGGGGCTATACTACAAAGGGACCTTCACAGACCAGCATATTAGATGCATTTTTAATAAATATCAGTTCCATGTTTCCACGACTGTGGGCTAAACAATAATTCTATGCACAAATCTCTCAATTACAGAGGTTTTTATTATGCTTTTTAAAAAACTAAATAGTAATTTATTTTATTTATTTGTTTGTTTGTGAGCTGTTTATAAAACATTTTCTTAAAAAAAAAAGATTAAAATACCTGTATCTAAAATCTATTGGGTTGGTTGATGGCTAAGAATAAAAACAAATAATAGAAGGAAGATCAATTAATTTATTTATTAACCTGTGGGTAACACTTTAGAATACTGTTTTGTGATCAATTAATTCCTACATAGAAACAAATGAGTAGCATAATATTAACATTCTAGTAACTACTATCAACTAACAAGAAACTCTGATTAGTGAAGTAAGTAACACTGTTAATTAATCAATAACTACCAACTCCCAGAGAACTATTAAGAAACTACATACAGTTTCATAATTAATGTGAATAATGCATTATGCATAATCCTAAAATGAAGAACATGGTAACCCAGTAATTTCCAAGTATTACCAAATCCTTCAGAAGTAAATAGCGATAGATGCTATTTACACTAAGTGAAAATAACATATTTTCTTAGCGATAGATGCTATTCACACTAAGTGAAAATAGCAATGGATTCTATTTATACTATGTGCAAATAGCAATGGGTTCTATTTACACTAAGTAAAAATTGCAGTATTTTCTTAGCGAAATGATATTTTCACTAAGTGCAACTAGGTATAGATTCTATTTACATTGTTAAAATTGCAGGATTTTTTGCTGTTTATTCTACTTATTGCAAATAGTGGCAATTACCTGCACCTCAGTGTTGTAGTACATTATAAAACAGTATGCAATAAAAATGTATTGAGTGTAAATTATAATTTTAATTCAAATTATTAAATAGATGCCACCTTATTGGGACAATATAAGCCCTCCCTACACCTACCCTAACCCTACCTGATACTTTATTTTCAACTTTTCGATTATTTCCTTAATTTTTATTGAAAATAAATGCCTTTCCAATGTGATATGAGATTTGAAAAGGGAGAAAGAAAAGTTCATTTAGCTAAATTAATTTCTAAAATTCTAAAACTGCTGAGTCTACTGCTGTTATTGGCTAAAATGAGTTTTACATTAAGAGCTGTAAAGTTTATTAAACTATAATTATTGTGTACTGGAAATTATTATTTAAGTGTTGGAGTGGCTGGTTCAGACAGGTACTCCATGACCCCACCACTGTAATTAATACCCATCTTAGCCTTCACCTATTGTCCTTCCTGTCCAGCTGCCTCAGGAACTTGTGTTTCCTATGCAACAGAATGACTCAGCGCCGTCTCCAGGTTAAACCCTTCCCTATTGTTCCCAAAACCAAAAGGCAGCTATCTTTTTGTATGAAGGGGTAACCCATTTCAGATCACATTCAAGGCACCACTAACACTAACATTAACACTAACATAATGTCTAGAACACATTTAAGTAAATTCAAATTCAGAAGGCTACATTGCTTATTTTTTTATTTATTTTTTATTTTTTATTGCATAGGTTACAAAAAGAAGAAAAAAATAGGAGAGACCTGTGGTTTTAACACAGAGAAATTTGGAGAAATTCAAAGTATTACAAGTGACCTGTGTTAAAATCACAGTTCACTTGTAACACTTCGAATTTCTCCAATCAGGAACAAGTTACATATCACCTTATTCACTTCCCACATGCTTAGTTTAGTCCTTATTCCACATGTGAGGAAGTAGAGCCCTGTGGCAGACAGATTTTATGGGGGAAAAATTAATTTTGAGAAGGTTTTTTTTTTTAATTTTATTTTTTTAGTTAATGTATTTTGTGATGCCGATGCCTGCTTTTGAGGTTAAACTCATGAAAGTTAAATTATGTTTAATGTGTGTCTGTCACAATACGCTGGATGCACGGGCACGAGGAAACGTAGAGATTTCTCAGAACGAGAGTCTTTTAATGATTCAAATAGGAGACACAGAGCTCAAGGATGATGTTCACAACAAGTAGATCCGACAAACTAAACTGAACAGACTGGGGCTTATAAGCACAGGATAACGAGAGACAAAATAGACACAGCTGGAATCAAATTAACACAATTAACACGAGGAGAAACTGGGAGCAAAACACACACAGACAGTCCAGAACCCTGACATATCGCCCCCTCCTGGAGGGTGCGTCCTCGCACCATAGAACAACAGAGGGGGGGGGGATGGGGGGGAACTAAGGAGGAGGCTCAGGAGGA
>NW_015666173.1:235322-239023 GCF_001515625.1 Sinocyclocheilus rhinocerous
TCGCCCCCCTCCCGGAAGGTGCGTCCTTGCACTGTAGAACAACAGAGGGGGGAATGGGTGGGAACTGAGGAGGAGGCTCAGGAGGAGGACGGACACCTGGGAGGGGGCCGACAGACAGAGACCAGGGAGGCGACGAAGGAGGGAGTAGCCAGGGAGGAGACAGGAGGGGCCCGGAGCAGGAGGAGCCAAGCAGGACCCAGGCCACAACCATGATGGCAACCCACGGTGGAGCCGACGGAGGGAGGAGCCATGGAGGAGGAATGGCCACCGACTCCAGAGGGCCAACCAATGGCGGCGGAGCAGGTGGTGGAGGAGCCCGAGGCGGAGACGGGAGAGCCAACGAGCCAGGGGGATGCCGAGGATCCGGGGGGCCTAGAGGGGGCAAGTCGACATCCAGATCAGTTTCCCAGTCTATCAAGTCCCCTTCTATGTCCAGCAGTCCCAGCTGTATCATTAGCTCACCCTCAGCTGCGGTGCAGTGGGCGGAGCTCCACTCCGCGCTCTCACCGTCCACGGCTTGCTCCCTCGCGGTGGGCACTGTCGCCGGCTCTCGCACCTGCTCAGACGTACTGGGCTCAGTCACTCTGTACTGCGCTGGATCGTTAATCGCGGCGGGAAATGGCTCTCCATCATTGGTGGGCTCGGGCTTTAGCTCCGCACAGTGGGGAGATGGTGGGCTGGGCTCTGGGTCCAGAGTGGATCTGGGTGAGAGGTGAGAGGTGATCCGTTTCTCGCCAGAATCCACTCCACAAACACGGCGAAATCCTCTCGAGGCGCTCTGCACTCGATGTTTAGACTGGCATCGTAGAACGCACAGAGCGCGTCGTCCGGGTAACTGGTGGTGCTTGCTAGCAGCTGGAACAGTCTAGTATGGTCCTCGAGAGTTTTGTCCCCCTGCTCCAGCAAGAGGAGGAGGTATTCGAGACGAAGAAGGGCATCCATGAAGGGAAACACAGCGGAAACAAAAACACTGAGAGAAAAACGAAAAACAAAAACGGAGGGTAGACACGGAGGTTACGGTTTTGGTCGGATCTTCTGTCACAATACGCTGGATGCACGGGCACGAGGAAACGAGGAGATGTAGAGATTTCTCAGAACGTGAGTCTTTTAATGATTCAAATAGGAGACACAGAGCACAAGGATGATGTTCACAACAAGTAGATCCGACAAACTAAACTGAACAGACTAAACACAAGATAACGAGGGACAAAATAGACACAGCTGGAATCAAATTAACACAATTAACACGAGGAGAAACTGGGTCACGGGGAGCCAAACACACACAGAGAGTCCAGAACCCTGACAGTGCCTGCGTAGGTATTGTTTTATGTAAGTTTTTAGTGCTAATGTTTTGGCTGTTAGCTGTAACGTGAGCTGGTTCTGGCTACAAGACTCTGGGTTAGTTGTAATAACAAGACTTTGCATTAGTTATAACATAATTGAAACGTTGCAACCTACTCCAATGCTATTTTTAATTGTAAATTTTATTTTTATTTTTTATTTTAGTATGCCTAAGTCTTGGAAGACAAAGACAAACTGAGGGGTTTGTCGCAATGTTTAAGTATTCAAGTTCAGTTTTATTATGGCCAATTACAATGACTGGCAGTAACAAACACACACACACACACACACACACACACAGGTTTGTTTTTGTGAAAAGTGGGGACATCCCATAGGCGTAATGGTTTTTATACTGTACAGACCGTATATTCTATTGTCCTACACCAACCCTACCCCTAAACCTACCCCTCACAGGAAACTTTGTGCTATTTCAGATTTTCAATACACTCCATTCTGTGTGATTTATAAGCGTTTTGAAAAGTGGGGACATGGGGTAATGTCCTGAAAAGTCACCTTCTCCTTGTAATACCTATGTCATACCTTTGTCATTATACAAATTTATGTCCTCATTTGTCACAAAAACGCACATGCGCACACACCAATTATGTTAAAAAGTCAGTATTGAATAAAAGGCTTTCAAAATTCATTTTTTTGTCATAATGTTACATATCACCATGGTGGATATCATAATGTTACATCTCACCCCAGAGTATGTTACAACTAACCTGGACTATAAGGGTGAATTGTAACATTCACAAACTGAACCATGCATTTTCTGTTTGTGCTGCAAAAATAACAGCTAAATTGTTTAGTAGCAGACACTTGTAACTAGATTGAATTACATTTTGAGTGCACTGGCTTAAAAGAGGTCCAAGATACAGTCAGAAATGTCAAAAAAATTTAAAACCACCCCGGTCTCATCGGTCTGTTTAAAATGTACTTCTTTCAATTGATCTGCCAGATAGCATTTTTTCTCTTACCAACCAATAAGCCCTGCTCTCAGGATAAATGACACAATGTAGGTTACATCTTCCACATGCTAATTTCAAACTCTGAGTATATGAAGGCATATAGGAAACAGTGAGATGCACCAAACAAGAGCAGCAGAGTGGAAACCTTGAGCCAATGTAATCCTTGCTTCGTTTGCCAGTGTTTCAACTGATTTAGATTAATGATTTAATTGTGAAATGCACACAAACTGTGAACATCTGCAGCCTTTAAATAGCAATAGAGACAAGCAGGGCCAAAACAAACTCCCAGGTAATCCGGACCACCGGGTTCCTGTAATAATTCATGGGTATTAAAAAGATATTTAGAGAGGAAAGAAGACTTAATGATACTGCATTGATAATGTATTTTGGATTGCACAATACTGCTGGTGCCAACCCCCAGTTAGCAGTTAGCACACAAGCAGACCCAAACAGGCTCTCACTTTGTTATTGAGGTCCACACATGCAGGGGAACCATGCAACTACATCAAGTTATGGTCACCCAAATAAATGCTAGCATGCTAAATGCATTTGAACTCAAAGACATAAAACTGAAGAAGTTGTCATTAAATGGGAGAAGGTGGTTCACGGTTTGCATGTGTATCAACTGCAATTGGTGCTGTGCTATGCAGGAAAAGTGGCAGGGTTCAGAGGTCACACAAACCTTTGTCTGTCACTGGGAGTTTTTCAAGCACTTTTGCAGCAAATTCCCTTTGTGAGATATCACCAGTGCCAGCAGGGGCCTCTGACTGATTATGGGCACAACCCCGCTGCTTTCCACATTTGCACAGATACATACGGTCAAAACCTTACTGTCAAATGGACTCACAGATACCTTGCCAAATTTGATATATATATCACCGCCCCACTTAGACACGTGAGTTTCACCCAGGAGACAGGGTATTGGTACTAATTCCAAATGCTGCTTGTAAATTTCTTGCATCCTGGCAGGGACCGTATACTGTTACAGAAAGAGTGGGGCTGGTAAATTATCGAGTACGCCAGCCAGGACGACGACGGGGCGAACAAATCTACCACATCAACCTGTTGAAGAGATGGGTCGAACCCGCAAACCAACTGGCAGTATTTGCCATAAAGGAGCCGCCTGTGGTGGATCTGGGAACACAACTTTCTGCAGTCCAGAAGAAAGAACTGGAAGCCCTGGTAAGCAGTTTTTCTGATGTGTTTTCAGAGACCCCGGGCCGGACAGACATCTTCTCTCATGATATTCACACCCCACCTGATGTCATCATTAAACAGCGGCCCTACCGGGTACCAGAAGCTTGCGACAGGCTATAGAGGAGGAAGTGCAACGGATGCTCCATTTGGGAGTAATTGAGGAGTCTCGAAGCCCATGGTCCAGCCCTATAT